>NC_134505.1:2608405-2722532 GCF_040206685.1 Ascaphus truei
TCTCCTGTAACCTCCTGCTGTCCGGCCTTCCTGCCTCTCACCTGTCCCCCCTACAATCTGTAACTGTGCTCTGTATATATTGTATTCTCTCCCGTCTCCTGTAACCTCCTGCTGTCCGGCCTTCCTGCCTCTCACCTGTCCCCCCTACAATCTGTAACTGTGCTCTGTATATATTGTATTCTCTCCCGTCTCCTGTAACCTCCTGCTGTCCGGCCTTCCTGTCTCTCTCCTGTCTCCCCTACAATCTGTAACTGTGCTCTGTATATATTGTATTCTCTCCCGTCTCCTGCAACCTCCTGCTGTCCGGCCTTCCTGCCTCTCACCTGTCCCCCCTACAATCTGTAACTGTGCTCTGTATATATTGTATTCTCTCCCGTCTCCTGTAACCTCCTGCTGTCCGGCCTTCCTGCCTCTCGCCTGTCCCCCCTACAATCTGTAACTGTGCTCTGTATATATTGTATTCTCTCCCATCTCCTGTAACCTCCTGCTGTCCGGCCTTCCTGTCTCTCTCCTGTCTCCCCTACAATCTGTAACTGTGCTCTGTATATATTGTATTCTCTCCCATCTCCTGTAACCTCCTGCTGTCCGGCCTTCCTGCCTCTCACCTGTCTCCCCTACAATCTGTAACTGTGCTCTGTATATATTGTATTCTCTCCCGTCTCCTGTAACCTCCTGCTGTCCGGCCTTCCTGCCTCTCTCCTGTCTCCCCTACAATCTGTAACTGTGCTCTGTATATATTGTATTCTCTCCCATCTCCTGTAACCTACTGCTGTCCGGCCTTCCTGCCTCTCACCTGTCTCCCCTACAATCTGTAACTGTGCTCTGTATATATTGTATTCTCTCCCATCTCCTGTAACCTCCTGCTGTCCGGCCTTCCTGCCTCTCGCCTGTCTCCCCTACAATCTGTAACTGTGCTCTGTATATATTGTATTCTCTCCCGTCTCCTGTAACCTCCTGCTGTCCGGCCTTCCTGCCTCTCTCCTGTCTCCCCTACAATCTGTAACTGTGCTCTGTATATATTGTATTCTCTCCCGTCTCCTGTAACCTCCTGCTGTCCGGCCTTCCTGCCTCTCGCCTGTCCCCCCTACAATCTGTAACTGTGCTCTGTATATATTGTATTCTCTCCCATCTCCTGTAACCTCCTGCTGTCCGGCCTTCTGTCTCTCTCCTGTCTCCCCTACAATCTGTAACTGTGCTCTGTATATATTGTATTCTCTCCCATCTCCTGTAACCTCCTGCTGTCCGGCCTTCCTGCCTCTCACCTGTCTCCCCTACAATCTGTAACTGTGCTCTGTATATATTGTATTCTCTCCCGTCTCCTGTAACCTCCTGCTGTCCGGCCTTCCTGCCTCTCTCCTGTCTCCCCTACAATCTGTAACTGTGCTCTGTATATATTGTATTCTCTCCCATCTCCTGTAACCTCCTGCTGTCCGGCCTTCCTGCCTCTCACCTGTCTCCCCTACAATCTGTAACTGTGCTCTGTATATATTGTATTCTCTCCCATCTCCTGTAACCTCCTGCTGTCCGGCCTTCCTGCCTCTCGCCTGTCTCCCCTACAATCTGTAACTGTGCTCTGTATATATTGTATTCTCTCCCGTCTCCTGTAACCTCCTGCTGTCCGGCCTTCCTGCCTCTCTCCTGTCTCCCCTACAATCTGTAACTGTGCTCTGTATATATTGTATTCTCTCCCATCTCCTGTAACCTACTGCTGTCCGGCCTTCCTGCCTCTCACCTGTCTCCCCTACAATCTGTAACTGTGCTCTGTATATATTGTATTCTCTCCCATCTCCTGTAACCTCCTGCTGTCCGGCCTTCCTGCCTCTCACCTGTCTCCCTACAATCTGTAACTGTGCTCTGTATATATTGTATTCTCTCCCGTCTCCTGTAACCTCCTGCTGTCCGGCCTTCCTGCCTCTCACCTGTCTCCCCTACAATCTGTAACTGTGCTCTGTATATATTGTATTCTCTCCCGTCTCCTGTAACCTCCTGCTGTCCGGCCTTCCTGCCTCTCTCCTGTCTCCCCTACAATCTGTAACTGTGCTCTGTATATATTGTATTCTCTCCCATCTCCTGAAACCTACTGCTGTCCGGCCTTCCTGCCTCTCACCTGTCTCCCCTACAATCTGTAACTGTGCTCTGTATATATTGTATTCTCTCCCGTCTCCTGTAACCTCCTGCTGTCCGGCCTTCCTGCCTCTCGCCTGTCCCCCCTACAATCTATCCTAAACACTGCTGCCAGAATCACTCTCCTCTTTCCTAGATCTGTCTCAGCGTCTCCCCTGCTGAAATCCCTCTCCTGGCTTCCTATCAAATCCCGCATCTCACACTCAATTCTCCTCGCTATGCACCACCCCGACTCTTGCGTTCCGCTCAAGGATGTCTACTCTCTACCCCCTTTTGTATCTAAAGCCCTCTCACGCCTTAAACCTTTCTCACCGACTGCCCCACATCTCTGGAACACCCTCCCCCTCAATACCCGACCAGCATCCTCTCTACCCACCTTTAAGACCCACCTTAAAACAAACCTGCTTAACGAAGCATACGAATAGCACTGTGGCTGATACAACTCATACATAAACCTTGGCCCCCCTGCAGACGCACTTACCAGAACGCCCTCCTACTGTCTCTGTACGTTCTTCCTACCTACCAATTAGAGTGTAAGCTCTGCGGGGCAGGGACTCCCTTTCCTAAATGCTACTTTTATATGTCTGAAGCGCTTCTCCCCATGACCTGTTATTTGTATTTGTTATTTACATGATTGTCACGTGTATTACTGATGTATAGCGCTGTGTACATTAATGGTGATATATAAATAAAGACGAAGCCGAGAAACAGTTTGGTAGCTGAGGCGAAACGCGTAGAGTTTACCAGTAGACCAATTTTGGTCTTGGAGACGATCCGTAGAACCAGCTCTGAATGCAGTGACGTCACATCTTGCAGACGGGCGTGCAGAAGGAAGCTCCGGTCCAGGACGCAGAGCTGCGGAAGCCAGCAGACTGACCTGTAGGAGGCGTTCTCTCCCTCTCTCTATACACACACTGCCGACGGAGAATCGCTAGGGGGGTACAGCTCACAGATATCTTCACGGGTGGCAACCCAATTTGCCAACTGCTTTGAATATAACCTTGCTCCTGTGAGTAGATCAGCCATACGAGCCAAGACATTGCTTATATATCCACTCAATACATAATGTCTGCACTTATATGTATATATTGTTCTCTTATCTCCCCACATGCTCCCCCTGGATGTTTTGAGCAAATACTTAACCCTTGGAACCCGTGACACAGGTCCCACCAGTGAGGTTTGAGCAAGGGGTTGGGTCATCTGTCCCATTTTGTACCACTTTTTCATTTACTAGACACTGATTTCATCCACCTAGTAGCGCCTGTTTTTCACCTTTTTCCTCACAATATAAATAAAGACATCCATACATAGATATGATGGTCCATCCAAAATGTATCACAACCAACAAAGACCGTCAACAGCACTGAACCAAAAATCGGATTCACTGCAAGAACCAGCATCAAGAACCAGCCTCACCGCTCTTACTGATAACTTCTCCCTGAATACCAGATGCCACGGGATTTAATGGCAGAGGTGGTGCAAGATATCCAAACACAGCCTGCCGGAGGGAACACTGCCGCCTGCCAGCACTGTATATCCAGAACACAGGCACAAAAAAGGGGCCGGGTGTTTCGGATTCCAGACTGAGACGAGATCAAGGCCTTCCAGTAAAAAAAACAAGGGGGGGAGGGGAGGAGACTGCCGGTAACCCCGGCACACACAACGCAGACCGAAAACGGCTTTCCTGCTAAACTGAAACCATCGTATCGCTGCCAACCCAGCAAGCTCCTGCTGCAGGATGGTGCGGCTGCGTTTATTCAGGCATATTTAGAAAAATAATTTAAAATAAGTTACGGCGGGTACAAAAAAAAAAAAAAAAGACCCCCAAAAACAGTGACCCAGACCCTCCACCATACTGATCTGCAGCCCTGCCCTGCCCCATTATCTATTCACACACACACACGACTTTAACCCAGGCTGTGCTGGGAGACCGCAGCTTGTAGAAGGATCCCATGGTTACACAGGACGAGGAGTATGGCGCCGTCTCATTTGCATGGTCGTTACCCATCACCGTTAGCGCTCTGCGTCCGCTTGGAAGATCCCGTCCTATCTTCCGGTTGCTGGACGCCCCCCCCCCCCCCCCGTCCCCTAGATTTCTTCATCCGTTTAGGTTTCATATTAAAATCACATTATTAGTCCCGAGTCGAGGGCTAGAATACAAACACCGCTCGTCCCAAATTCTCTACTGAGGACAGGATAAAAAAACACACACACACACGCCTAGGACCACAAACTAAAGCCACGTTCAGATGCCACGTCCGATACCTCAAACACAGCTGCTGTTCAGGCCGTCAGTAGCAGGGGACGCGCAGGGAACGCCTCGGGAAAAGAAGTGGTTTATTTGGCTTGGTCGCTGTGGTTTCCAGCCAAATCCATGGCGCTCTGTTTAAAGCTGCAGACCCAGCAATATCCTACGTGGATCAGCTGTGGGGCTGGACCATACTCCATCCTGATATATACTCCACCCCGCCACTTTACCTTTCGTTTCAACACTGCCGTCTATTCCCTTGTGTGAGCTCTCCGGAGCAGGGCGCTCATTACCTCTATACTTGTCATTCAGAGTTGTTTAAAAAAAAAAAAAAAAAAGCTACATTTTTAATGTATTATAATGTAATAAGCATTTTTTGTTTCTATAGCAACCATTTACAAAGTCACACCCCCTTCTTTTTCTGAAGCAGGCTCTGGCACACACCCCTTTTTGAGCCCCCGCCCTCTCTCTAGCAGGGCACCAATTGTATCTAGTGACTGCCTGGTCACATGATCTTCCCCACAGAACTTTGCATCTTTGGTCCTCTTCTACTGCACTGACGGCCATTTAGTGAACCCCTCCGAGTCGAATCTTCACTTATCGATCGGCAACTTAGCCAATTATTACTGATCATTGTGTGGGCTGTATTGATGCGCTTATTAAAGGGGGGGGGGGGGGGAAGGCAGCTTGCAAAAACCCAAATGGCCCCCGCTGGGATTACCGCTAATGTAATGCAGGCAGTTACACAGCAATCCCTGCGGGGCAATTTGGGTTTCAGCTGGGAGCATTACAGGCGCACAGACAGGCGCACAGACAGGCGCACAGACAGGCGCACAGACAGGCGCACAGACAGGCGCACAGACAGGCGCACAGACAGGCGCACAGACAGGCGCACAGACAGGCGCACAGACAGGCGCACAGACAGGCGCACAGACAGGCGCACAGACAGGCGCACAGACAGGCGCACAGACAGGCGCACAGACACCTTTAAAGGCATCAGTCACATAGGTAAGGGGTGTGCAAACTGGGGGGGGGGGACATTTGTCTGGGGGAGGGGGCGCGGGCGGGGGATCGCGTGAGGCCTCTGCAACACTAAACCTACCATCATGGCAACAAATTACGCCGTGGTTACGCCGTGGGGTCATATGACGTCACACGCGTGATGTGACGTCACGACCCCGTTGCGTCATTTGACGCAGCTGCAAGGTAGAAGGTGGGGGGGCGCGAGCACAGGGGCAGGCAAGACAGGGGGCGCAGCAGCAAAAGTTTGCGCTCCCCTGACCTAGGTAATACCTGCCATGCGTGAACGCTGTGGACTGCGGCATTATCTCTGCGCACGCAATGCCTTGTATATAATGTATACCCTGCTCATTTATGTAACTGTACTTGTAACCATGTATTATTTGTCTTACTCCGTGCCCAGGACATGCGTGAAAACGAGAGGCAACTCTCAATGTATTACTTCCTGGTAACACGTGTTATAATTAAATAAATAAAATCTCGGTGCTCATGTCTCTGCCTCGGAAGCCGGGACCCCCAGCTCAGATCCCAGCGTGCACCCCCTCCACCTTTAAGGGGGGGGGGGGGGAGAACGGATGTGTAAATGGAGGGGGGTAGGGACCGGAGCTGTAAATGGGGGGAAAGGGGGGGGGGGGGGGGGGACCGAATTCATGTGAACGGGAGGGGGGAGACAGGGGAAGAGAGGGGGGAGGGAAGAGAGAGAGAGAGAGAGAGGGGGGAGGGGGGAGAGAGAGAGAGGGGTACAGGGAGGGGGGAGAGAGATACAGAGGGGGGAGGGGAGTGGGAACATTACATCCCGGGCAACGCCGGGTATATCAAGACTACAGTACTTTTAATAACACTGTGGCTTTGTGTCCAGATAACAGACATGTTTATCGCACCCGGACCATGCTCAACGCTAGAAATAAAGGAGGTATTGGAAAGGGAAGTGGGGTAATCCCCCACGCGGACACATGCTGCAGACTCGGTGTGTGATGTAAACACGTCCGCAACGCACAGACTGACACATTGTGCCAATCCCAGTTTCCATCAAGTCATACGGGAAGTCTGTTAGAAACAGGACTAGCCCATCCAGGAAACCGCGTCCGGTGGAAATCACACCGACGCGGCATGAGAGGGGGACGGCAGGGCTAGTGGTGGCACGAGAGGGGCCCGCCCGCTGTCACGAGAGAGGGACGGCAGGGCTAGTGGTGGCCCGAGAGAGGGACGGCAGGGCTAGTGGTGGCCCGAGAGGGGGACGGCAGGGCTAGTGGTGGCACGAGAGAGGGACGGCAGGGCTAGTGGTGGCACGAGAGAGGGACGGCAGGGCTAGTGGTGGCCCGAGAGAGGGACGGCAGGGCTAGTGGTGGCCCGAGAGGGGGACGGCAGGGCTAGTGGTGGCACGAGAGCGGGACGGCAGGGCTAGTGGTGGCACGAGAGAGGGACGGCAGGGCTAGTGGTGGCACGAGAGAGGGACGGCAGGGCTAGTGGTGGCCCGAGAGAGGGACGGCAGGGCTAGTGGTGGCCCGAGAGGGGGACGGCAGGGCTAGTGGTGGCACGAGAGAGGGACGGCAGGGCTAGTGGTGGCACGAGAGCGGGACGGCAGGGCTAGTGGTGGCACGAGAGAGGGACGGCAGGGCTAGTGGTGGCACGAGAGAGGGACGGCAGGGCTAGTGGTGGCCCGAGAGAGGGACGGCAGGGCTAGTGGTGGCCCGAGAGAGGGACGGCAGGGCTAGTGGTGGCCCGAGAGAGCGACGGCAGGGCTAGTGGTGGCCCGAGAGGGGGACGGCAGGGCTAGTGGTGGCACGAGAGAGGGACGGCAGGGCTAGTGGTGGCCCGAGAGCGGGACGGCAGGGCTAGTGGTGGCACGAGAGAGGGACGGCAGGGCTAGTGGTGGCACGAGAGAGGGACGGCAGGGCTAGTGGTGGCACGAGAGAGGGACGGCAGGGCTAGTGGTGGCACGAGAGAGGGACGGCGGGGCTAGTGGTGACACGAGAGCAGGACGGCAGGGCTAGTGGTGGCACGAGAGAGGGACGGCAGGGCTAGAGGTGGCACGAGAGAGGGACGGCAGGGCTAGCGGTGGCACGAGAGAGGGACGGCAGGGCTAGCGGTGGCACGAGAGCGGGACGGCAGGGCTAGCGGTGGCACGAGAGAGGGACGGCAGGGCTAGCGGTGGCACGAGAGAGGGACGGCAGGGCTAGCGGTGGCACGAGAGAGGGACGGCAGGGCTAGCGGTGGCACGAGAGAGGGACGGCAGGGCTAGTGGTGGCACGAGAGAGGGGCGGCAGGGCTAGCTGGTGTTGCAGAGAGAGGGACGGCAGGGCTAGCTGGTGTTGCAGAGAGAGGGGCGGCAGGGCTAGTGGTGTTGCAGAGAGAGGGACGGCAGGGCTAGCTGGTGTTGCAGAGATAGGGACGGCAGGGCTAGCTGGTGTTGCAGAGAGAGGGACGGCAGGGCTAGCTGGTGTTGCAGAGAGAGGGACGGCAGGGCTAGCTGGTGTTGCAGAGAGAGGGACGGCAGGGCTAGCTGGTGTTGCAGAGAGAGGGGCGGCAGGGCTAGCTGGTGTTGCAGAGAGAGGGACGGCAGGGCTAGTGGTGTTGCAGAGAGAGGGACGGCAGGGCTAGCTGGTGTTGCAGAGAGAGGGACGGCAGGGCTAGCTGGTGTTGCAGAGAGAGGGGCGGCAGGGCTAGCTGGTGTTGCAGAGAGAGGGACGGCAGGGCTAGCTGGTGTTGCAGAGAGAGGGACGGCAGGGCTAGCTGGTGTTGCAGAGAGAGGGGCGGCAGGGCTAGCTGGTGTTGCAGAGAGAGGGACGGCAGGGCTAGCTGGTGTTGCAGAGAGAGGGACGGCAGGGCTAGCTGGTGTTGCAGAGAGAGGGACGGCAGGGCTAGTGGTGTTGCAGAGAGAGGGGCGGCAGGGCTAGTGGTGTTGCAGAGAGAGGGACGGCAGGGCTAGCTGGTGTTGCAGAGAGAGGGACGGCAGGGCTAGCTGGTGTTGCAGAGAGAGGGACGGCAGGGCTAGTGGTGTTGCAGAGAGAGGGGCGGCAGGGCTAGCTGGTGTTGCAGAGAGAGGGACGGCAGGGCTAGCTGGTGTTGCAGAGAGAGGGACGGCAGGGCTAGTGGTGTTGCAGAGAGAGGGACGGCAGAGCTAGCTGGTGTTGCAGAGAGAGGGGCGGCAGGGCTAGCTGGTGTTGCAGAGAGAGGGGCGGCAGGGCTAGCTGGTGTTGCAGAGAGAGGGACGGCAGGGCTAGCTGGTGTTGCAGAGAGAGGGGCGGCAGGGCTAGCTGGTGTTGCAGAGAGAGGGGCGGCAGGGCTAGCTGGTGTTGCAGAGAGAGGGACGGCAGGGCTAGCTGGTGTTGCAGAGAGAGGGGCGGCAGGGCTAGCTGGTGTTGCAGAGAGAGGGACGCAGGGCTAGTGGTGTTGCAGAGAGAGGGACGGCAGGGCTAGCTGGTGTTGCAGAGAGAGGGGACGGCAGGGCTAGCTGGTGTTGCAGAGAGAGGGGCGGCAGGGCTAGCTGGTGTTGCAGAGAGAGGGCGGCAGGCTAGCTGGTGTTGCAGAGAGAGGGGCGGCAGGGCTAGCTGGTGTTGCAGAGAGAGGGACGGGCAGGGCTAGCTGGTGTTGCAGAGAGAGGGCGGCAGGGCTAGCTGGTGTTGCAGAGAGAGGGGCGGCAGGGCTAGCTGGTGTTGCAGAGAGAGGGACGGCAGGGCTAGCTGGTGTTGCAGAGAGAGGGACGGCAGGGCTAGCTGGTGTTGCAGAGAGAGGGACGGCAGGGCTAGCTGGTGTTGCAGAGAGAGGGCGGCAGGGCTAGCTGGTGTTGCAGAGAGAGGGGCGGCAGGGCTAGCTGGTGTTGCAGAGAGAGGGACGGCAGGGCTAGCTGGTGTTGCAGAGAGAGGGACGGCAGGGCTAGCTGGTGTTGCAGAGAGAGGGGCGGCAGGGCTAGCTGGTGTTGCAGAGAGAGGGGCGGCAGGGCTAGCTGGTGTTGCAGAGAGAGGGACGGCAGGGCTAGCTGGTGTTGCAGAGAGAGGGGCGGCAGGGCTAGCTGGTGTTGCAGAGAGAGGGGCGGCAGGGCTAGCTGGTGTTGCAGAGAGAGGGACGGCAGGGCTAGCTGGTGTTGCAGAGAGAGGGGCGGCAGGGCTAGCTGGTGTTGCAGAGAGAGGGACGGCAGGGCTAGCTGGTGTTGCAGAGAGAGGGGCGGCAGGGCTAGCTGGTGTTGCAGAGAGAGGGCGGCAGGGCTAGCTGGTGTTGCAGAGAGAGGGACGGCAGGGCTAGCTGGTGTTGCAGAGAGAGGGGCGGCAGGGCTAGCTGGTGTTGCAGAGAGAGGGACGGCAGGGCTAGCTGGTGTTGCAGAGAGAGGGACGGCAGGGCTAGCTGGTGTTGCAGAGAGAGGGACGGCAGGGCTAGCTGGTGTTGCAGAGAGAGGGACGGCAGGGCTAGCTGGTGTTGCAGAGAGAGGGGCGGCAGGGCTAGTGGTGTTGCAGAGAGAGGGACGGCAGGGCTAGCTGGTGTTGCAGAGAGAGAGACGGCAGGGCTAGCTGGTGTTGCAGAGAGAGGGACGGCAGGGCTAGCTGGTGTTGCAGAGAGAGGGACGGCAGGGCTAGCTGGTGTTGCAGAGAGAGGGACGGCAGGGCTAGCTGGTGTTGCAGAGAGAGGGACGGCAGGGCTAGCTGGTGTTGCAGAGAGAGGGGCGGCAGGGCTAGCTGGTGTTGCAGAGAGAGGGGCGGCAGGGCTAGCTGGTGTTGCAGAGAGAGGGACGGCAGGGCTAGCTGGTGTTGCAGTGAGAGGGACGGCAGGGCTAGCTGGTGTTGCAGAGAGAGGGACGGCAGGGCTAGCTGGTGTTGCAGAGAGAGGGACGGCAGGGCTAGTGGTGTTGCAGAGAGAGGGACGGCAGGGCTAGCTGGTGTTGCAGAGAGAGGGGCGGCAGGGCTAGCTGGTGTTGCAGAGAGAGGGACGGCAGGGCTAGCTGGTGTTGCAGAGAGAGGGGCGGCAGGGCTAGCTGGTGTTGCAGAGAGAGGGGCGGCAGGGCTAGCTGGTGTTGCAGTGAGAGGGACGGCAGGGCTAGCTGGTGTTGCAGTGAGAGGGGCGGCAGGGCTAGCTGGTGTTGCAGAGAGAGGGACGGCAGGGCTAGCTGGTGTTGCAGAGAGAGGGGCGGCAGGGCTAGCTGGTGTTGCAGAGAGAGGGACGGCAGGGCTAGCTGGTGTTGCAGTGAGAGGGGCGGCAGGGCTAGCTGGTGTTGCAGAGAGGGGGACGGCAGGGCTAGCTGGTGTTGCAGAGAGAGGGGCGGCAGGGCTAGCTGGTGTTGCAGAGAGAGGGACGGCAGGGGCCTAGCTGGTGTTGCAGTGAGAGGGACGGCAGGGCTAGCTGGTGTTGCAGTGAGAGGGGCGGCAGGGCTAGCTGGTGTTGCAGAGAGAGGGGACGGCAGGGCTAGCTGGTGTTGCAGAGAGAGGGACGGCAGGGCTAGCTGGTGTTGCAGAGAGAGGGGCGGCAGGGCTAGCTGGTGTTGCAGAGAGAGGGACGGCAGGGCTAGCTGGTGTTGCAGAGAGAGGGACGGCAGGGCTAGCTGGTGTTGCAGAGAGAGGGGCGGCAGGGCTAGCTGGTGTTGCAGTGAGAGGGACGGCAGGGCTAGCTGGTGTTGCAGAGAGAGGGACGGCAGGGCTAGCTGGTGTTGCAGAGAGAGGGGCGGCAGGGCTAGCTGGTGTTGCAGAGAGAGGGGCGGCAGGGCTAGTGGTGTTGCAGAGAGAGGGACGGCAGGGCTAGCTGGTGTTGCAGAGAGAGGGGCGGCAGGGCTAGCTGGTGTTGCAGAGAGAGGGACGGCAGGGCTAGCTGGTGTTGCAGAGAGAGGGACGGCAGGGCTAGCTGGTGTTGCAGAGAGAGGGACGGCAGGGGCTAGTGGTGTTGCAGAGAGAGGGACGGCAGGGCTAGTGGTGTTGCAGAGAGAGGGGCGGCAGGGCTAGCTGGTGTTGCAGTGAGAGGGACGGCAGGGCTAGTGGTGTTGCAGAGAGAGGGACGGCAGGGCTAGCTGGTGTTGCAGAGAGAGGGACGGCAGGGCTAGCTGGTGTTGCAGAGAGAGGGACGGCAGGGCTAGCTGGTGTTGCAGAGAGAGGGACGGCAGGGCTAGCTGGTGTTGCAGAGAGAGGGACGGCAGGGCTAGCTGGTGTTGCAGTGAGAGGGACGGCAGGGCTAGTGGTGTTGCAGAGAGAGGGACGGCAGGGCTAGCTGGTGTTGCAGAGAGAGGGGCGGCAGGGCTAGCTGGTGTTGCAGAGAGAGGGGCGGCAGGGCTAGCTGGTGTTGCAGTGAGAGGGACGGCAGGGCTAGCTGGTGTTGCAGAGAGAGAGGGGCGGCAGGGCTAGTGGTGTTGCAGAGAGAGGGGCGGCAGGGCTAGCTGGTGTTGCAGAGAGAGGGACGGCAGGGCTAGCTGGTGTTGCAGAGAGAGGGGCGGCAGGGCTAGCTGGTGTTGCAGAGAGAGTGACGGCAGGGCTAGCTGGTGTTGCAGAGAGAGGGGCGGCAGGGCTAGCTGGTGTTGCAGAGAGAGGGACGGCAGGGCTAGCTGGTGTTGCAGAGAGAGGGACGGCAGGGCTAGTGGTGGCAGAGAGAGGGACGGCAGGGCTAGCTGGTGTTGCAGTGAGAGGGGCGGCAGGGCTAGCTGGTGTTGCAGAGAGAGGGGCGGCAGGGCTAGTGGTGGCAGAGAGAGGGACGGCAGGGCTAGCTGGTGTTGCAGTGAGAGGGGCGGCAGGGCTAGCTGGTGTTGCAGAGAGAGGGTCGGCAGGGCTAGCTGGTGTTGCAGAGAGAGGGACGGCAGGGCTAGCTGGTGTTGCAGAGAGAGGGGCGGCAGGGCTAGCTGGTGTTGCAGAGAGAGGGACGGCAGGGCTAGCTGGTGTTGCAGAGAGAGGGGCGGCAGGGCTAGCTGGTGTTGCAGAGAGAGGGACGGCAGGGCTAGCTGGTGTTGCAGTGAGAGGGGCGGCAGGGCTAGCTGGTGTTGCAGAGAGAGAGACGGCAGGGCTAGCTGGTGTTGCAGAGAGGGGGACGGCAGGGCTAGCTGGTGTTGCAGAGAGAGGGGCGGCAGGGCTAGCTGGTGTTGCAGAGAGAGGGGCGGCAGGGCTAGCTGGTGTTGCAGAGAGAGGGGCGGCAGGGCTAGCTGGTGTTGCAGAGAGAGGGGCGGCAGGGCTAGCTGGTGTTGCAGAGAGGGGGACGGCAGGGCTAGCTGGTGTTGCAGTGAGAGGGACGGCAGGGCTAGCTGTTGTTGCAGAGAGAGGGACGGCAGGGCTAGCTGGTGTTGCAGAGAGAGGGGCGGCAGGGCTAGTGGTGTTGCAGAGAGAGGGACGGCAGGGCTAGTGGTGTTGCAGAGAGAGGGGCGGCAGGGCTAGCTGGTGTTGCAGAGAGAGGGGCGGCAGGGCTAGCTGGTGTTGCAGAGAGAGGGACGGCAGGGCTAGTGGTGTTGCAGAGAGAGGGGCGGCAGGGCTAGCTGGTGTTGCAGTGAGAGGGACGGCAGGGCTAGTGGTGTTGCAGAGAGAGGGGCGGCAGGGCTAGCTGGTGTTGCAGTGAGAGGGGCGGCAGGGCTAGTGGTGTTGCAGAGAGAGGGGCGGCAGGGCTAGCTGGTGTTGCAGAGAGAGGGGCGGCAGGGCTAGCTGGTGTTGCAGAGAGAGGGGCGGCAGGGCTAGCTGGTGTTGCAGAGAGGGGGACGGCAGGGCTAGCTGGTGTTGCAGAGAGAGGGACGGCAGGGCTAGTGGTGTTGCAGAGAGGGGGACGGCAGGGCTAGCTGGTGTTGCAGAGAGAGGGACGGCAGGGCTAGCTGGTGTTGCAGAGAGAGGGGCGGCAGGGCTAGCTGGTGTTGCAGAGAGAGGGACGGCAGGGCTAGCTGGTGTTGCAGAGAGAGGGACGGCAGGGCTAGCTGGTGTTGCAGAGAGAGGGGCGGCAGGGCTAGTGGTGTTGCAGAGAGAGGGGCGGCAGGGCTAGCTGGTGTTGCAGAGAGAGGGACGGCAGGGCTAGCTGGTGTTGCAGAGAGAGGGGCGGCAGGGCTAGCTGGTGTTGCAGTGAGAGGGACGGCAGGGCTAGCTGGTGTTGCAGAGAGAGGGGCGGCAGGGCTAGTGGTGTTGCAGAAGAGGGCGCAGGGCTAGCTGGTGTTGCAGAGAGGAGGGAGCGGCAGGGCTAGCTGTGTTGCAGAGAGAGGGGCGGCAGGCTAGCTGGTGTTGCAGAGAGAGGGGCGGCAGGGCTAGCTGGTGTTGCAGAGAGAGGGGCGGCAGGGCTAGCTGGTGTTGCAGAGAGAGGGACGGCAGGGCTAGCTGGTGTTGCAGAGAGAGGGGCGGCAGGGCTAGCTGGTGTTGCAGAGAGAGGGACGGCAGGCTAGCTGGTGTTG
Source organism: Ascaphus truei (assembly GCF_040206685.1). Taxonomy (NCBI): domain Eukaryota; kingdom Metazoa; phylum Chordata; class Amphibia; order Anura; family Ascaphidae; genus Ascaphus; species Ascaphus truei. The sequence goes on from NC_134505.1 coordinate 2,622,121, forward strand.
CAGAGAGAGGGGCGGCAGGGCTAGCTGGTGTTGCAGAGAGAGGGGCGGCAGGGCTAGCTGTGTTGCAGAGAGAGGGGCGGCAGGGCTAGCTGGTGTTGCAGAGAGAGGGCGGCAGGGCTAGCTGGTGTTGCAGAGAGAGGGACGGCAGGGCTAGCTGGTGTTGCAGAGAGAGGGCGGCAGGGCTAGCTGGTGTTGCAGAGAGAGGGACGGCAGGGCTAGCTGGTGTTGCAGAGAGAGGGGCGGCAGGGCTAGCTGGTGTTGCAGAGAGAGGGGACGGCAGGGCTAGCTGGTGTTGCAGAGAGAGGGGCGGCAGGGCTAGCTGGTGTTGCAGAGAGAGGGGCGGCAGGGCTAGCTGGTGTTGCAGAGAGGAGGGGCGGCAGGCTAGCTGGTGTTGCAGAGAGAGGGACGGCAGGGCTAGCTGGTGTTGCAGAGAGAGGGGCGGCAGGGCTAGCTGGTGTTGCAGAGAGAGGGGCGGCAGGGCTAGCTGGTGTTGCAGAGAGAGGGGCGGCAGGGCTAGCTGGTGTTGCAGAGAGAGGGCGGCAGGGCTAGCTGGTGTTGCAGAGAGAGGGACGGCAGGGCTAGCTGGTGTTGCAGAGAGAGGGACGGCAGGGCTAGCTGGTGTTGCAGAGAGAGGGGCGGCAGGGCTAGCTGGTGTTGCAGAGAGAGGGGCGGCAGGGCTAGCTGGTGTTGCAGAGAGAGGGGCGGCAGGGCTAGCTGGTGTTGCAGAGAGAGGGACGGCAGGGCTAGCTGGTGTTGCAGAGAGAGGGACGGCAGGGCTAGCTGGTGTTGCAGAGAGAGGGACGGCAGGGCTAGCTGGTGTTGCAGTGAGAGGGGCGGCAGGGCTAGCTGGTGTTGCAGAGAGAGGGGCGGCAGGGCTAGCTGGTGTTGCAGAGAGAGGGGCGGCAGGGCTAGCTGGTGTTGCAGAGAGAGGGGCGGCAGGGCTAGTGGTGTTGCAGAGAGAGGGACGGCAGGGCTAGCTGGTGTTGCAGAGAGAGGGGCGGCAGGGCTAGCTGGTGTTGCAGAGAGAGGGACGGCAGGGCTAGCTGGTGTTGCAGAGAGAGGGGCGGCAGGGCTAGCTGGTGTTGCAGAGAGAGGGGCGGCAGGGCTAGCTGGTGTTGCAGAGAGAGGGGCGGCAGGGCTAGCTGGTGTTGCAGAGAGAGGGACGGCAGGGCTAGCTGGTGTTGCAGTGAGAGGGGCGGCAGGGCTAGCTGGTGTTGCAGAGAGAGGGCGGCAGGGCTAGCTGGTGTTGCAGAGAGAGGGGCGGCAGGGCTAGCTGGTGTTGCAGAGAGAGGGGCGGCAGGGCTAGTGGTGTTGCAGAGAGAGGGACGGCAGGGCTAGCTGGTGTTGCAGAGAGAGGGACGGCAGGGCTAGCTGGTGTTGCAGAGAGAGGGGCGGCAGGGCTAGCTGGTGTTGCAGTGAGAGGGACGGCAGGGCTAGCTGGTGTTGCAGAGAGAGGGGCGGCAGGGCTAGTGGTGGCACGAGAGAGGGACGGCAGGGCTAGCTGGTGTTGCAGAGAGAGGGGCGGCAGGGCTAGCTGGTGTTGCAGAGAGAGGGGCGGCAGGGCTAGTGGTGTTGCAGAGAGAGTGACGGCAGGGCTAGTGGTGTTGCAGAGAGAGGGGCGGCAGGGCTAGCTGGTGTTGCAGAGAGAGGGGCGGCAGGGCTAGCTGGTGTTGCAGAGAGAGGGGCGGCAGGGCTAGCTGGTGTTGCAGAGAGAAGGACGGCAGGGCTAGTGGTGTTGCAGAGAGAGGGGCGGCAGGGCTAGCTGGTGTTGCAGTGAGAGGGACGGCAGGGCTAGTGGTGTTGCAGAGAGAGGGACGGCAGGGCTAGCTGGTGTTGCAGAGAGAGGGGCGGCAGGGCTAGCTGGTGTTGCAGTGAGAGGGGCGGCAGGGCTAGCTGGTGTTGCAGAGAGAGGGACGGCAGGGCTAGCTGGTGTTGCAGAGAGAGGGACGGCAGGGCTAGCTGGTGTTGCAGAGAGAGGGGCGGCAGGGCTAGCTGGTGTTGCAGAGAGAGGGGCGGCAGGGCTAGCTGGTGTTGCAGAGAGAGGGACGGCAGGGCTAGCTGGTGTTGCAGAGAGAGGGGCGGCAGGGCTAGCTGGTGTTGCAGAGAGAGGGGCGGCAGGGCTAGCTGGTGTTGCAGAGAGAGGGACGGCAGGGCTAGCTGGTGTTGCAGAGAGAGGGACGGCAGGGCTAGTGGTGTTGCAGAGAGAGGGGCGGCAGGGCTAGCTGGTGTTGCAGTGAGAGGGGCGGCAGGGCTAGCGGTGTTGCAGAGAGAGGGACGGCAGGGCTAGCTGGTGTTGCAGAGAGAGGGACGGCAGGGCTAGCTGGTGTTGCAGAGAGAGGGACGGCAGGGCTAGCTGGTGTTGCAGAGAGAGGGGCGGCAGGGCTAGTGGTGTTGCAGTGAGAGGGACGGCAGGGCTAGCTGGTGTTGCAGAGAGAGGGGCGGCAGGGCTAGTGGTGTTGCAGAGAGAGGGACGGCAGGGCTAGCTGGTGTTGCAGAGAGAGGGACGGCAGGGCTAGCTGGTGTTGCAGAGAGAGGGGCGGCAGGGCTAGCTGGTGTTGCAGAGAGAGGGACGGCAGGGCTAGTGGTGTTGCAGAGAGAGGGGCGGCAGGGCTACCTGGTGTTGCAGAGAGAGGGGCGGCAGGGCTAGCTGGTGTTGCAGTGAGAGGGGCGGCAGGGCTAGCGGTGGCACGAGAGAGGGACGGCAGGGCTGGTGTTGCAGAGAGAGGGACGGCAGGGCTAGCGGTGGCACGAGAGGGGGACGGCAGGGCTAGTGGTGGCAGAGAGGGGGACGGCAGGGCTAGTGGTGGCACGAGAGAGGGACGGCAGGGCTAGTGGTGGCACGAGAGAGGGACGGCAGGGCTAGTGGTGGCACGAGAGGGGGACGGCAGGGCTAGTGGTGGCAGAGAGGGGGACGGCAGGGCTAGTGGTGGCACGAGAGAGGGACGGCAGGGCTAGTGGTGGCACGAGAGAGGGACGGCAGGGCTAGTGGTGGCACGAGAGAGGGACGGCAGGGCTAGTGGTGGCACGAGAGCAGGACGGCAGGGCTAGTGGTGGCACGAGAGAGGGACGGCAGGGCTAGTGGTGGCACGAGAGAGGGACGGCAGGGCTAGTGGTGGCACGAGAGAGGGACGGCAGGGCTAGTGGTGGCACGAGAGGGGGACGGCAGGGCTACTGGTGGCAGAGAGGGGGACGGCAGGGCTAGTGGTGGCACGAGAGGGGGACGGCAGGGCTAGTGGTGGCACGAGAGGGGGACGGCAGGGCTAGTGGTGGCAGAGAGGGGGACGGCAGGGCTAGTGGTGGCACGAGAGGGGGACGGCAGGGCTAGTGGTGGCAGAGAGGGGGACGGCAGGGCTAGTGGTGGCACGAGAGAGGGACGGCAGGGCTAGTGGTGGCACGAGAGGGGGACGGCAGGGCTAGTGGTGGCACGAGAGAGGGACGGCAGGGCTAGTGGTGGCACGAGAGAGGGACGGCAGGGCTAGTGGTGGCCCGAGAGAGGGACGGCAGGGCTAGTGGTGGCACGAGAGAGGGACGGCAGGGCTAGTGGTGGCACGAGAGAGGGACGGCAGGGCTAGTGGTGGCCCGAGAGGGGGACGGCAGGGCTAGTGGTGGCACGAGAGAGGGACGGCAGGGCTAGTGGTGGCAGAGAGGGGGACGGCAGGGCTAGTGGTGTTGCAGAGAGAGGGACGGCAGGGCTAGCTGGTGTTGCAGAGAGAGGGACGGCAGGGCTAATGGTGGCACGAGAGAGGGACGGCAGGGCTAGTGGTGGCAGAGAGAGGGACGGCAGGGCTAGCTGGTGTTGCAGAGAGAGGGGCGGCAGGGCTAGCTGGTGTTGCAGAGAGAGGGACGGCAGGGCTAGCTGGTGTTGCAGAGAGAGGGACGGCAGGGCTAGTGGTGTTGCAGAGAGGGGGACGGCAGGGCTAGCTGGTGTTGCAGAGAGAGGGGCGGCAGGGCTAGCTGGTGTTGCAGAGAGAGGGGCGGCAGGGCTAGCTGGTGTTGCAGAGAGGGGGACGGCAGGGCTAGCTGGTGTTGCAGAGAGAGGGGCGGCAGGGCTAGTGGTGTTGCAGTGAGAGGGGCGGCAGGGCTAGCTGGTGTTGCAGAGAGAGGGGCGGCAGGGCTAGCTGGTGTTGCAGAGAGAGGGGCGGCAGGGCTAGCTGGTGTTGCAGAGAGAGGGGCGGCAGGGCTAGTGGTGGCACGAGAGAGGGACGGCAGGGCTAGCTGGTGTTGCAGAGAGGGGGACGGCAGGGCTAGCTGGTGTTGCAGAGAGAGGGGCGGCAGGGCTAGCTGGTGTTGCAGAGAGAGGGGCGGCAGGGCTAGTGGTGTTGCAGAGAGAGGGACGGCAGGGCTAGCTGGTGTTGCAGAGAGAGGGGCGGCAGGGCTAGCTGGTGTTGCAGAGAGAGGGGCGGCAGGGCTAGCTGGTGTTGCAGAGAGAGGGACGGCAGGGCTAGTGGTGTTGCAGAGAGAGGGACGGCAGGGCTAGCTGGTGTTGCAGAGAGAGGGACGGCAGGGCTAGCTGGTGTTGCAGAGAGAGGGGCGGCAGGGCTAGCTGGTGTTGCAGAGAGAGGGGCGGCAGGGCTAGCTGGTGTTGCAGAGAGAGGGGCGGCAGGGCTAGTGGTGTTGCAGTGAGAGGGGCGGCAGGGCTAGCTGGTGTTGCAGAGAGAGGGACGGCAGGGCTAGTGGTGTTGCAGAGAGAAGGACGGCAGGGCTAGCTGGTGTTGCAGAGAGAGGGGCGGCAGGGCTAGCTGGTGTTGCAGAGAGAGGGGCGGCAGGGCTAGCTGGTGTTGCAGAGAGAGGGACGGCAGGGCTAGTGGTGGCACGAGAGAGGGACGGCAGGGCTAGCTGGTGTTGCAGAGAGGGGGACGGCAGGGCTAGCTGGTGTTGCAGAGAGAGGGACGGCAGGGCTAGCTGGTGTTGCAGAGAGAGGGACGGCAGGGCTAGCTGGTGTTGCAGAGAGAGGGGCGGCAGGGCTAGCTGGTGTTGCAGAGAGAGGGACGGCAGGGCTAGCTGGTGTTGCAGAGAGAGGGGCGGCAGGGCTAGCTGGTGTTGCAGAGAGAGGGGCGGCAGGGCTAGCTGGTGTTGCAGAGAGAGGGACGGCAGGGCTAGCTGGTGTTGCAGAGAGAGGGGCGGCAGGGCTAGCTGGTGTTGCAGAGAGAGGGGCGGCAGGGCTAGCTGGTGTTGCAGAGAGAGGGGCGGCAGGGCTAGTGGTGTTGCAGAGAGAGGGGCGGCAGGGCTAGCTGGTGTTGCAGAGAGAGGGACGGCAGGGCTAGCTGGTGTTGCAGAGAGAGGGGCGGCAGGGCTAGTGGTGTTGCAGAGAGAGGGGCGGCAGGGCTAGCTGGTGTTGCAGAGAGAGGGACGGGAGGGCTAGTGGTGTTGCAGAGAGAGGGGCGGCAGGGCTAGCTGGTGTTGCAGAGAGAGGGACGGCAGGGCTAGCTGGTGTTGCAGAGAGAGGGACGGCAGGGCTAGCTGGTGTTGCAGAGAGAGGGGCGGCAGGGCTAGCTGGTGTTGCAGAGAGAGGGACGGCAGGGCTAGCGGTGTTGCAGAGAGAGGGACGGGAGGGCTAGCGGTGTTGCAGAGAGAGGGGCGGCAGGGCTAGCGGTGTTGCAGAGAGAGGGGCGGCAGGGCTAGCGGTGTTGCAGAGAGAGGGGCGGCAGGGCTAGCGGTGTTGCAGAGAGAGGGGCGGCAGGGCTAGTGGTGGCACGAGAGAGGGGCGGCAGGGCTAGCTGGTGTTGCAGAGAGAGGGACGGCAGGGCTAGCTGGTGTTGCAGAGAGAGGGGCGGCAGGGCTAGTGGTGTTGCAGAGAGAGGGGCGGCAGGGCTAGTGGTGTTGCAGAGAGAGGGGCGGCAGGGCTAGTGGTGTTGCAGAGAGAGGGGCGGCAGGGCTAGCTGGTGTTGCAGAGAGAGGGGCGGCAGGGCTAGCTGGTGTTGCAGAGAGAGGGACGGCAGGGCTAGCTGGTGTTGCAGAGAGAGGGGCGGCAGGGCTAGCTGGTGTTGCAGAGAGAGGGACGGCAGGGCTAGCTGGTGTTGCAGAGAGAGGGACGGCAGGGCTAGCTGGTGTTGCAGAGAGAGGGACGGCAGGGCTAGCTGGTGTTGCAGTGAGAGGGGCGGCAGGGCTAGTGGTGTTGCAGAGAGAGGGACGGCAGGGCTAGCTGGTGTTGCAGAGAGAGGGGCGGCAGGGCTAGCTGGTGTTGCAGAGAGAGGGACGGCAGGGCTAGCTGGTGTTGCAGTGAGAGGGGCGGCAGGGCTAGCTGGTGTTGCAGAGAGAGGGACGGCAGGGCTAGTGGTGTTGCAGAGAGAGGGACGGCAGGGCTAGCTGGTGTTGCAGAGAGAGGGACGGCAGGGCTAGCTGGTGTTGCAGAGAGAGGGACGGCAGGGCTAGCTGGTGTTGCAGAGAGAGGGACGGCAGGGCTAGCTGGTGTTGCAGAGAGAGGGACGGCAGGGCTAGTGGTGTTGCAGAGAGAGGGACGGCAGGGCTAGCTGGTGTTGCAGAGAGAGGGGCGGCAGGGCTAGCTGGTGTTGCAGAGAGAGGGGCGGCAGGGCTAGCTGGTGTTGCAGAGAGAGGGACGGCAGGGCTAGCTGGTGTTGCAGAGAGAGGGACGGCAGGGCTAGCTGGTGTTGCAGAGAGAGGGGCGGCAGGGCTAGCTGGTGTTGCAGAGAGAGGGACGGCAGGGCTAGCTGGTGTTGCAGAGAGAGGGACGGCAGGGCTAGCTGGTGTTGCAGAGAGAGGGACGGCAGGGCTAGCTGGTGTTGCAGAGAGAGGGACGGCAGGGCTAGTGGTGTTGCAGAGAGAGGGGCGGCAGGGCTAGCTGGTGTTGCAGAGAGAGGGGCGGCAGGGCTAGCTGGTGTTGCAGAGAGAGGGACGGCAGGGCTAGCTGGTGTTGCAGAGAGAGGGGCGGCAGGGCTAGTGGTGTTGCAGAGAGAGGGGCGGCAGGGCTAGCTGGTGTTGCAGAGAGAGGGGCGGCAGGGCTAGCTGGTGTTGCAGAGAGAGGGACGGCAGGGCTAGTGGTGTTGCAGAGAGAGGGGCGGCAGGGCTAGCTGGTGTTGCAGTGAGAGGGACGGCAGGGCTAGCTGGTGTTGCAGAGAGAGGGACGGCAGGGCTAGCTGGTGTTGCAGAGAGAGGGGCGGCAGGGCTAGCTGGTGTTGCAGTGAGAGGGGCGGCAGGGCTAGCTGGTGTTGCAGAGAGAGGGACGGCAGGGCTAGTGGTGTTGCAGAGAGAGGGGCGGCAGGGCTAGTGGTGTTGCAGAGAGAGGGGCGGCAGGGCTAGCTGGTGTTGCAGAGAGAGGGGCGGCAGGGCTAGCTGGTGTTGCAGAGAAAGGGACGGCAGGGCTAGCTGGTGTTGCAGAGAGAGGGGCGGCAGGGCTAGTGGTGTTGCAGAGAGAGGGGCGGCAGGGCTAGCTGGTGTTGCAGAGAGAGGGGCGGCAGGGCTAGCTGGTGTTGCAGAGAGAGGGACGGCAGGGCTAGTGGTGTTGCAGAGAGAGGGGCGGCAGGGCTAGCTGGTGTTGCAGTGAGAGGGACGGCAGGGCTAGCTGGTGTTGCAGAGAGAGGGACGGCAGGGCTAGCTGGTGTTGCAGTGAGAGGGGCGGCAGGGCTAGCTGGTGTTGCAGAGAGAGGGACGGCAGGGCTAGTGGTGTTGCAGAGAGAGGGACGGCAGGGCTAGTGGTGTTGCAGAGAGAGGGACGGCAGGGCTAGCTGGTGTTGCAGAGAGAGGGGCGGCAGGGCTAGTGGTGTTGCAGAGAGAGGGGCGGCAGGGCTAGCTGGTGTTGCAGAGAGAGGGGCGGCAGGGCTAGCTGGTGGCACGAGAGAGGGACGGCAGGGCTAGCTGGTGTTGCAGAGAGAGGGACGGCAGGGCTAGCTGGTGTTGCAGAGAGAGGGACGGCAGGGCTAGTGGTGTTGCAGAGAGAGGGACGGCAGGGCTAGCTGGTGTTGCAGAGAGGGGCGGCAGGGCTAGCTGGTGTTGCAGAGAGAGGGGCGGCAGGGCTAGCTGGTGTTGCAGAGAGAGGGGCGGCAGGGCTAGTGGTGTTGCAGAGAGAGGGACGGCAGGGCTAGCTGGTGTTGCAGAGAGAGGGGCGGCAGGGCTAGCTGGTGTTGCAGAGAGAGGGGCGGCAGGGCTAGCTGGTGTTGCAGAGATAGGGACGGCAGGGCTAGCTGGTGTTGCAGTGAGAGGGGCGGCAGGGCTAGCTGGTGTTGCAGAGAGAGGGGCGGCAGGGCTAGCTGGTGTTGCAGAGAGAGGGACGGCAGGGCTAGCTGGTGTTGCAGAGAGAGGGGCGGCAGGGCTAGCTGGTGTTGCAGAGAGAGGGGCGGCAGGGCTAGCTGGTGTTGCAGAGAGAGGGGCGGCAGGGCTAGCTGGTGTTGCAGAGAGAGGGGCGGCAGGGCTAGTGGTGTTGCAGAGAGAGGGACGGCAGGGCTAGCTGGTGTTGCAGAGAGAGGGGCGGCAGGGCTAGCTGGTGTTGCAGAGAGAGGGGCGGCAGGGCTAGCTGGTGTTGCAGAGAGAGGGGCGGCAGGGCTAGCTGGTGTTGCAGAGAGAGGGGCGGCAGGGCTAGCTGGTGTTGCAGAGAGAGGGGCGGCAGGGCTAGCTGGTGTTGCAGAGAGAGGGGCGGCAGGGCTAGCTGGTGTTGCAGAGAGAGGGGCGGCAGGGCTAGCTGGTGTTGCAGAGAGAGGGACGGCAGGGCTAGCTGGTGTTGCAGAGAGAGGGACGGCAGGGCTAGCTGGTGTTGCAGAGAGAGGGGCGGCAGGGCTAGCTGGTGTTGCAGAGAGAGGGACGGCAGGGCTAGCTGGTGTTGCAGAGAGAGGGACGGCAGGGCTAGCTGGTGTTGCAGAGAGAGGGGCGGCAGGGCTAGCTGGTGTTGCAGAGAGAGGGACGGCAGGGCTAGCTGGTGTTGCAGAGAGAGGGGCGGCAGGGCTAGCTGGTGTTGCAGAGAGAGGGGCGGCAGGGCTAGCTGGTGTTGCAGAGAGAGGGACGGCAGGGCTAGCTGGTGTTGCAGTGAGAGGGGCGGCAGGGCTAGCTGGTGTTGCAGAGAGAGGGACGGCAGGGCTAGCTGGTGTTGCAGAGAGAGGGGCGGCAGGGCTAGCTGGTGTTGCAGAGAGAGGGACGGCAGGGCTAGCTGGTGTTGCAGAGAGAGGGGCGGCAGGGCTAGCTGGTGTTGCAGAGAGAGGGGCGGCAGGGCTAGCTGGTGGCACGAGAGAGGGACGGCAGGGCTAGCTGGTGTTGCAGAGAGAGGGACGGCAGGGCTAGCTGGTGTTGCAGAGAGAGGGACGGCAGGGCTAGCTGGTGTTGCAGAGAGAGGGGCGGCAGGGCTAGCTGGTGTTGCAGAGAGAGGGGCGGCAGGGCTAGTGGTGTTGCAGAGAGAGGGACGGCAGGGCTAGCTGGTGTTGCAGAGAGAGGGGCGGCAGGGCTAGTGGTGTTGCAGAGAGAGGGGCGGCAGGGCTAGTGGTGTTGCAGAGAGAGGGGCGGCAGGGCTAGCTGGTGTTGCAGTGAGAGGGACGGCAGGGCTAGCTGGTGTTGCAGTGAGAGGGGCGGCAGGGCTAGCTGGTGTTGCAGTGAGGGGGACGGCAGGGCTAGCTGGTGTTGCAGAGAGAGGGGCGGCAGGGCTAGCTGGTGTTGCAGAGAGAGGGGCGGCAGGGCTAGCTGGTGTTGCAGTGAGAGGGGCGGCAGGGCTAGCTGGTGTTGCAGTGAGAGGGACGGCAGGGCTAGCTGGTGTTGCAGAGAGAGGGGCGGCAGGGCTAGTGGTGTTGCAGAGAGAGGGACGGCAGGGCTAGCTGGTGTTGCAGAGAGAGGGACGGCAGGGCTAGCTGGTGTTGCAGAGAGAGGGGCGGCAGGGCTAGCTGGTGTTGCAGAGAGAGGGGCGGCAGGGCTAGCTGGTGTTGCAGAGAGAGGGGCGGCAGGGCTAGCTGGTGTTGCAGAGAGAGGGACGGCAGGGCTAGCTGGTGTTGCAGAGAGAGGGGCGGCAGGGCTAGCTGGTGTTGCAGAGAGAGGGACGGCAGGGCTAGCTGGTGTTGCAGAGAGAGGGACGGCAGGGCTAGTGGTGGCAGAGAGAGGGACGGCAGGGCTAGCTGGTGTTGCAGAGAGAGGGGCGGCAGGGCTAGTGGTGTTGCAGAGAGAGGGGGACGGCAGGGCTAGCTGGTGTTGCAGAGAGAGGTGCGGCAGGGCTAGTGGTGGCAGAGAGAGGGGCGGCAGGGCTAGCTGGTGTTGCAGTGAGAGGGACGGCAGGGCTAGCTGGTGTTGCAGAGAGAGGGGCGGCAGGGCTAGCTGGTGTTGCAGTGAGAGGGACGGCAGGGCTAGCTGGTGTTGCAGAGAGAGGGGCGGCAGGGCTAGTGGTGTTGCAGAGAGAGGGACGGCAGGGCTAGCTGGTGTTGCAGAGAGAGGGGCGGCAGGGCTAGTGGTGTTGCAGAGAGAGGGGCGGCAGGGCTAGTGGTGTTGCAGAGAGAGGGACGGCAGGGCTAGCTGGTGTTGCAGTGAGAGGGACGGCAGGGCTAGCTGGTGTTGCAGAGAGAGGGGCGGCAGGGCTAGTGGTGTTGCAGAGAGAGGGACGGCAGGGCTAGCTGGTGTTGCAGAGAGAGGGGCGGCAGGGCTAGCTGGTGTTGCAGAGAGAGGGGCGGCAGGGCTAGCTGGTGTTGCAGAGAGGGGGACGGCAGGGCTAGCTGGTGTTGCAGAGAGAGGGGCGGCAGGGCTAGCTGGTGTTGCAGAGAGAGGGGCGGCAGGGCTAGCTGGTGTTGCAGAGAGAGGGGCGGCAGGGCTAGCTGGTGTTGCAGAGAGAGGGGCGGCAGGGCTAGCTGGTGTTGCAGAGAGGGGGACGGCAGGGCTAGCTGGTGTTGCAGAGAGAGGGGCGGCAGGGCTAGCTGGTGTTGCAGAGAGAGGGGCGGCAGGGCTAGCTGGTGTTGCAGAGAGAGGGGCGGCAGGGCTAGCTGGTGTTGCAGAGAGAGGGGCGGCAGGGCTAGCTGGTGTTGCAGAGAGAGGGGCGGCAGGGCTAGCTGGTGTTGCAGAGAGAGGGGCGGCAGGGCTAGCTGGTGTTGCAGAGAGAGGGACGGCAGGGCTAGCTGGTGTTGCAGTGAGAGGGGCGGCAGGGCTAGCTGGTGTTGCAGAGAGAGGGACGGCAGGGCTAGCTGGTGTTGCAGTGAGAGGGACGGCAGGGCTAGCTGGTGTTGCAGAGAGAGGGGCGGCAGGGCTAGCTGGTGTTGCAGAGAGAGGGGCGGCAGGGCTAGCTGGTGTTGCAGTGAGAGGGGCGGCAGGGTAGCTGGTGTTGCAGAGAGAGGGGCGGCAGGGCTAGCTGGTGTTGCAGAGAGAGGGGCGGCAGGGCTAGCTGGTGTTGCAGTGAGAGGGACGGCAGGGCTAGCTGGTGTTGCAGAGAGAGGGGCGGCAGGGCTAGTGGTGTTGCAGTGAGAGGGGCGGCAGGGCTAGCTGGTGTTGCAGAGAGAGGGGCGGCAGGGCTAGCTGGTGTTGCAGTGAGAGGGGCGGCAGGGCTAGCTGGTGTTGCAGAGAGAGGGACGGCAGGGCTAGCTGGTGTTGCAGAGAGGGGGACGGCAGGGCTAGCTGGTGTTGCAGAGAGAGGGACGGCAGGGCTAGCTGGTGTTGCAGAGAGAGGGGCGGCAGGGCTAGCTGGTGTTGCAGTGAGAGGGGCGGCAGGGCTAGCTGGTGTTGCAGTGAGAGGGACGGCAGGGCTAGCTGGTGTTGCAGAGAGAGGGGCGGCAGGGCTAGCTGGTGTTGCAGAGAGAGGGGCGGCAGGGCTAGCTGGTGTTGCAGTGAGAGGGGCGGCAGGGCTAGTGGTGTTGCAGAGAGAGGGGCGGCAGGGCTAGCTGGTGTTGCAGAGAGAGGGGCGGCAGGGCTAGTGGTGTTGCAGAGAGAGGGGCGGCAGGGCTAGCTGGTGTTGCAGTGAGAGGGGCGGCAGGGCTAGCTGGTGTTGCAGTGAGAGGGGCGGCAGGGCTAGCTGGTGTTGCAGAGAGAGGGACGGCAGGGCTAGTGGTGTTGCAGAGAGAGGGGCGGCAGGGCTAGCTGGTGTTGCAGAGAGAGGGGCGGCAGGGCTAGCTGGTGTTGCAGAGAGAGGGGCGGCAGGGCTAGCTGGTGTTGCAGTGAGAGGGACGGCAGGGCTAGCTGGTGTTGCAGTGAGAGGGACGGCAGGGCTAGCTGGTGTTGCAGAGAGAGGGGCGGCAGGGCTAGCTGGTGTTGCAGAGAGAGGGGCGGCAGGGCTAGCTGGTGTTGCAGAGAGAGGGACGGCAGGGCTAGCTGGTGTTGCAGTGAGAGGGGCGGCAGGGCTAGCTGGTGTTGCAGAGAGAGGGGCGGCAGGGCTAGCTGGTGTTGCAGTGAGAGGGACGGCAGGGCTAGCTGGTGTTGCAGAGAGAGGGGCGGCAGGGCTAGCTGGTGTTGCAGAGAGAGGGGCGGCAGGGCTAGCTGGTGTTGCAGAGAGAGGGACGGCAGGGCTAGTGGTGTTGCAGAGAGAGGGGCGGCAGGGCTAGCTGGTGTTGCAGAGAGAGGGACGGCAGGGCTAGCTGGTGTTGCAGAGAGAGGGGCGGCAGGGCTAGCTGGTGTTGCAGAGAGAGGGGCGGCAGGGCTAGTGGTGTTGCAGAGAGAGGGGCGGCAGGGCTAGCTGGTGTTGCAGAGAGAGGGGCGGCAGGGCTAGCTGGTGTTGCAGAGAGAGGGGCGGCAGGGCTAGCTGGTGTTGCAGAGAGAGGGACGGCAGGGCTAGCTGGTGTTGCAGAGAGAGGGGCGGCAGGGCTAGCTGGTGTTGCAGTGAGAGGGGCGGCAGGGCTAGTGGTGTTGCAGAGAGAGGGGCGGCAGGGCTAGTGGTGTTGCAGAGAGAGGGACGGCAGGGCTAGCTGGTGTTGCAGAGAGAGGGGCGGCAGGGCTAGCTGGTGTTGCAGAGAGAGGGGCGGCAGGGCTAGTGGTGTTGCAGAGAGAGGGGCGGCAGGGCTAGCTGGTGTTGCAGAGAGAGGGGCGGCAGGGCTAGTGGTGTTGCAGAGAGAGGGACGGCAGGGCTAGCTGGTGTTGCAGAGAGAGGGGCGGCAGGGCTAGTGGTGTTGCAGAGAGAGGGGCGGCAGGGCTAGTGGTGTTGCAGAGAGAGGGACGGCAGGGCTAGCTGGTGTTGCAGAGAGAGGGACGGCAGGGCTAGCTGGTGTTGCAGTGAGAGGGGCGGCAGGGCTAGCTGGTGTTGCAGTGAGAGGGACGGCAGGGCTAGTGGTGTTGCAGAGAGAGGGGCGGCAGGGCTAGCTGGTGTTGCAGTGAGAGGGACGGCAGGGCTAGTGGTGTTGCAGAGAGAGGGGCGGCAGGGCTAGCTGGTGTTGCAGAGAGAGGGGCGGCAGGGCTAGCTGGTGTTGCAGAGAGAGGGGCGGCAGGGCTAGTGGTGTTGCAGAGAGAGGGGCGGCAGGGCTAGTGGTGTTGCAGAGAGAGGGGCGGCAGGGCTAGCTGGTGTTGCAGAGAGAGGGACGGCAGGGCTAGCTGGTGTTGCAGTGAGAGGGGCGGCAGGGCTAGCTGGTGTTGCAGTGAGAGGGACGGCAGGGCTAGCTGGTGTTGCAGTGAGAGGGACGGCAGGGCTAGCTGGTGTTGCAGTGAGAGGGACGGCAGGGCTAGTGGTGTTGCAGAGAGAGGGGCGGCAGGGCTAGCTGGTGTTGCAGAGAGAGGGACGGCAGGGCTAGCTGGTGTTGCAGTGAGAGGGACGGCAGGGCTAGCTGGTGTTGCAGTGAGAGGGGCGGCAGGGCTAGTGGTGTTGCAGAGAGAGGGGCGGCAGGGCTAGTGGTGTTGCAGAGAGAGGGACGGCAGGGCTAGTGGTGTTGCAGAGAGAGGGGCGGCAGGGCTAGCTGGTGTTGCAGAGAGAGGGACGGCAGGGCTAGCTGGTGTTGCAGAGAGAGGGGCGGCAGGGCTAGCTGGTGTTGCAGAGAGAGGGGCGGCAGGGCTAGTGGTGTTGCAGAGAGAGGGGCGGCAGGGCTAGCTGGTGTTGCAGAGAGAGGGACGGCAGGGCTAGCTGGTGTTGCATAGAGAGGGGCGGCAGGGCTAGCTGGTGTTGCAGAGAGAGGGGCGGCAGGGCTAGCTGGTGTTGCAGAGAGAGGGACGGCAGGGCTAGTGGTGTTGCAGAGAGAGGGGCGGCAGGGCTAGTGGTGTTGCAGAGAGAGGGACGGCAGGGCTAGTGGTGTTGCAGAGAGAGGGACGGCAGGGCTAGTGGTGTTGCAGAGAGAGGGGCGGCAGGGCTAGTGGTGTTGCAGAGAGAGGGGCGGCAGGGCTAGCTGGTGTTGCAGAGAGAGGGGCGGCAGGGCTAGCTGGTGTTGCAGAGAGAGGGACGGCAGGGCTAGCTGGTGTTGCAGAGAGAGGGACGGCAGGGCTAGCTGGTGTTGCAGAGAGAGGGACGGCAGGGCTAGCTGGTGTTGCAGAGAGAGGGACGGCAGGGCTAGCTGGTGTTGCAGAGAGAGGGACGGCAGGGCTAGCTGGTGTTGCAGAGAGAGGGGCGGCAGGGCTAGCTGGTGTTGCAGAGAGAGGGGCGGCAGGGCTAGCTGGTGTTGCAGAGAGGGGGACGGCAGGGCTAGTGGTGTTGCAGTGAGAGGGACGGCAGGGCTAGCTGGTGTTGCAGAGAGAGGGGCGGCAGGGCTAGCTGGTGTTGCAGAGAGAGGGGCGGCAGGGCTAGCTGGTGTTGCAGAGAGAGGGGCGGCAGGGCTAGCTGGTGTTGCAGAGAGAGGGGCGGCAGGGCTAGTGGTGTTGCAGAGAGAGGGGCGGCAGGGCTAGTGGTGTTGCAGTGAGAGGGGCGGCAGGGCTAGCTGGTGTTGCAGAGAGAGGGGCGGCAGGGCTAGCTGGTGTTGCAGAGAGAGGGACGGCAGGGCTAGCTGGTGTTGCAGAGAGAGGGACGGCAGGGCTAGCTGGTGTTGCAGAGAGGGGCGGCAGGGCTAGCTGGTGTTGCAGAGAGAGGGGCGGCAGGGCTAGTGGTGTTGCAGAGAGAGGGGCGGCAGGGCTAGTGGTGTTGCAGAGAGAGGGACGGCAGGGCTAGCTGGTGTTGCAGAGAGAGGGGCGGCAGGGCTAGCTGGTGTTGCAGAGAGAGGGACGGCAGGGCTAGCTGGTGTTGCAGAGAGAGGGACGGCAGGGCTAGCTGGTGTTGCAGAGAGAGGGACGGCAGGGCTAGCTGGTGTTGCAGAGAGGGGCGGCAGGGCTAGCTGGTGTTGCAGAGAGAGGGGCGGCAGGGCTAGTGGTGTTGCAGAGAGAGGGGCGGCAGGGCTAGTGGTGTTGCAGAGAGAGGGACGGCAGGGCTAGCTGGTGTTGCAGTGAGAGGGGCGGCAGGGCTAGCTGGTGTTGCAGAGAGAGGGACGGCAGGGCTAGCTGGTGTTGCAGAGAGAGGGACGGCAGGGCTAGCTGGTGTTGCAGAGAGAGGGGCGGCAGGGCTAGTGGTGTTGCAGAGAGAGGGGCGGCAGGGCTAGTGGTGTTGCAGAGAGAGGGGCGGCAGGGCTAGTGGTGTTGCAGAGAGAGGGACGGCAGGGCTAGCTGGTGTTGCAGTGAGAGGGGCGGCAGGGCTAGCTGGTGTTGCAGAGAGAGGGGCGGCAGGGCTAGTGGTGTTGCAGAGAGAGGGGCGGCAGGGCTAGCTGGTGTTGCAGAGAGAGGGGCGGCAGGGCTAGCTGGTGTTGCAGAGAGAGGGGCGGCAGGGCTAGCTGGTGTTGCAGAGAGAGGGGCGGCAGGGCTAGCTGGTGTTGCAGAGAGAGGGGCGGCAGGGCTAGCTGGTGTTGCAGTGAGAGGGGCGGCAGGGCTAGCTGGTGTTGCAGAGAGATTCGTCTTGAGCTAGTTGTATCATTCTTACAGTCTCTGTTTGCTGCTATAACGGTGCACAAGAACAGGAGGCGACAGGGGGAGAGAGAGAAGAGGGAGAGCACAGGTGGCCGAGCCCCTGCTTCAGCGCAGGTGGCTCAGCCCCTGCTTCAGCACAGGTGTCAAAAGGAAAAAAAAAAACAAATCCCTCCCAAGTCTCAGCTCCCCAGGTTTACCGACTTTTCAAAAAGGATTTAAATACTTGTAGGATTTTTACGACAAAATAAAAATAAGGTGCCAGCCACCCAAATCACTGCCATTGGTTCAACATCGCAAAGTATACGTCCATATAGAAGCAACATAAGGGATCGCACCCACAAAGGAGTAACCGGAGGACATGTCTGCGCTCCCCCACGTGGGGAGGGAGGATTATTTTATTGTGCGAGTGATGTTTCTATAAAAGGGACTTTCATTTTCACTTAGGCTCGGCAGGAATAGCAGCCAGCCATAACAAGGCGAGCTCACATCCATCCTCCAACGCATGCGCCAGGTTCACAGGTCTCTCTAATCTAATCTTATATGTTGCACTAGCTGCGTTATCGTTCCCTGTGCTGGACGGGCTACCTTGTAAAGCGCAGCGCAGGTCGGTCTGCCTTTATTTAGGCTGGGAGCGCGCACGCCGGGCGCCTGCGCTCTGCTTGGCCGTGCGATTCCTGGCCAGCTCGTTGCACGCGTGTCCATGACGTCACGGAGCCGGTTTGCCAACACGTGACGCGCCAGAAACAGATCTACTCGCCTCTGCAAGCGGCGGAGCACGCACTCACGCTGGCCACACACATTGTAGTAATGTGTTTTGTCGCGGCTGTAGCCTAATATAGCGCCATCCATGGGCACAGCGCGTCACAGCAGTAACACACGCGACGTGATAATATAGCACGTAATGGGAATAAGCGCTTCATATATAAAAGTACATTAGGGGGAAAAGTCCCTGCTCTGAAGAGCTCACACTCTAATTGGTAAGTGGGGAGAACGTACAGACACAAGAGGAGGGGGTTCTGGGAAGTGCGCCTGCAAGGGGACCGCTGTCAGTGCCTGTGAGATGTGCAGTATCAGCCAAGGAGCTACCCGAGGGCTTCGTTACAGGGGTGTGCTTTAAGAATAGTCCTAACGGTGGGTAGAGAGGGCGCCAGCCGGGTGTTGAGGGGGAAGGGCGTTCCCGAGGTGCGGGGCAGTCAGTGAGAAAGGTTTAAGGCGGGAGAGGGCTTCAGATACAGAAGAGGCAGAGAGAAGACATCCTTGAGCAGAACGCAAGTCGGGCAGGTGTATAGCGAGATATTAGGGTGAGATGGGAGGGGCAGGGGAGGGTATAGTGAGATATTAGGGTGAGATGGGAGGGGCAGGGGAGGGTATAGTGAGATATTAGGGTGAGATGGGAGGGGCAGGGGAGGGTATAGTGAGATATTAGGGTGAGATGGGAGGGGCAGGGGAGGGTATAGCGAGGTATTAGGGTGAGATGGGAGGGGCAGGGGAGGGTATAGTGAGATATTAGGGTGAGATGGGAGGGGCAGGGGAGGGTATAGTGAGATATTAGGGTGAGATGGGAGGGGCAGGGGAGGGTATAGTGAGATATTAGGGTGAGATGGGAGGGGCAGGGGAGGGTCTAGACTTGAGAGGAGGAGAATTGTGTAAGTGATACAGGATTTAATATTAAGCCAGGAGAGGGATTTCTGCAGGGGAGACAGACAGATTTAGGAAAGAGTAGAGTGATTGTGGCAGCAGCGTTTAGGATAGATTGTAGGGCAGACAGGTGAGAGGCAGGAAGGCCGGACACTCCAGCTGTGGGCACTATATAAAGATGCGGTCAAACACGTGACATCCGCCCACGAGACACGAAGGCGGCCAGTGACACGGCAGACGCGTCCATTCAACGTACAGCGCTGCATGCAAAAGTGCAACCAAAATATAGCATGGCTGCAGGCTATAACATTCATCTCCTAATCCCTTTGTAACACATCCCCCTCCGGCCATCTCCGGCACTGATGGGTGAAACGCACGTCGGTAGACGCCAGCTTTCGCTTTCACAAGCAGAGCTTATAACCTCTCATCTTATCAGTTGATAGCTGGACACTTGCAGAATAATTGATCCGGAAGATTTTTGATCCCCCGCCTCCGCTATAAAAAAGAGATCCCTTTATAAAGTTGGATTTTTGACAAGGCCCCTTTCCCCCCGTGGCAGCGGCCCAAAGACGTGGGCAGGTATGGTGCCGACGGCTCAATCTTTGGACGCCAATCAAAAAAAAAAAAAAAGAGCATTTCCATCCAATTTAAACACAATTGTTTCCCCGTTCTGCACACAAAGAACGAACAAGGTTTGGGGGGTGGGTCCCCACCCCCCCCAAAAACAACACCATACAAACGAAAAAGGGCTTCACACAGAAGAATATATACATTGGGTTATTGGTTATCAGTAAAACAATTGACCATATATTGTCCTGGTTCGCCAGCTCCGGCACCGCGCACACTATGAGCCGGGCAATGACCCTAAGGGGCGTGGGGCGACCTTAGCGACCTTGCGGCCAGGTTTGTAGTCCGGCAGCCATCTTTGTGGTTTTCTGCGTCGAAGCCAACACGGAGAAACTACAAATATCTGGGGGAACAGCGGGGTCCCTGGAGGTTGGGTAACAAGTACCATTAAGAAAATGTACGTCCATTCGGGGAGGGGGGGGGGGGGGCTGATTTAATGTATCTCGCAGTGTCTGCGTTGTCAACCTGAGACGCTCTTACGTCTCCTGCGTCCCCCATGTAGGCAACCCGCTGCAGTGACGGATTCTTCTGCTTATTTCCTTCTTCGGCTTATTTCTGGTCTCACCGGCTCAATTTTCTTCTCTCCTAACGGGCCAGTCCAACCCTTTATTTCATGAAAAAAATATCAACATTTTAAATGAACAAAAACCCCACTTAACAGGACTTGTGTGTTTTTATAGGGGATGACCGTCCCGATAATCAATGCCTTCTCTGTTCAATGAAACCCCTCACAGACGCCCCCCCCCCCCAAACCCCCCACCCCGGAACCTCGCAGTGACTCTGCAACTTCCTGGTGGAACAGAGACAAGCTCAATTCCAGTCCTCAAGCACCCTCCATGCGTGGGGTCTTAAGGACATCCCGGCTTCAGCCCAGGGGGGCTCGGTCACATTGATTGAGCCACTGGCAGAACCCCTTGCGCTGAAGCAGGAATATCCTTAAAACTGGCACCCGTTGTGGGCGCTTGAGTTGGGGAAACTCTGATCTAATGTATTTAAAAATAGTAATTGAGCAGGCCAAGGATGAACGCGGTAGGCAGGTAGGGCTTCAAGGTGAGTCAGGGATCAACACATTTTAGCCGTTATAATGCGAAGGGTGTTAAAAAAGGATCAGGAATGAGAAGGTTATACAAGGCAGTGGTTCCTAACTGCAGTTCTCAAGGGCCGACCAACGGGTCAGTTTTAAGGATGTCCCTGCTTCAGCACAGGGGGAGGGTCAGCCAAAATGACTGAGCCACCTGTGCAGACGCAGGGATATCCTTACATCCGGGGCTGTTTGGGGGTTCTTGAGGACTACAGTTAGGAACCGCTGGTATAATGAGCTCGATCAGCACCTATAGCATTGGTGAGCTCACAACCTCTCCCTCTGCACCGAGGAGAGTGCACAGATACGTCCTGCCCGGCTCCTACCCTCTGCTAAATCACTGGCTCCTCCGTGTAAGAGGAGGGGCGGGGGGGGCCATATTTAAAGCGGGCCGGCAATAATTACAGGGCCGGGAAGAGGCTGGGAGAAGTTCCTACTCATGGCTCTGACCCGGGGAGAGAAAGGCCATGACAGGTCCTTCTGGAGGGCCCATGGGTCAGAACTATATCATCTTGCCCAATATTGACCTGTTCGTTATATAAATGTTTTAAAAAAATGCCCTGCGCACCTCGTCTGGTGGGGGGCAGGAGGGGGTTGGAGATGGCAACCAGTGTCACGCTGGCATGCCAACGAGGGGTGGGGACGTCGCTATGCCACCCCAGCAGATTGGGCGTCACCAGATGGACAGGACTAAGGGGAACACAGGTTCAAGTTGAGGCAATTCAATATTCCCCCTGTGGTGGGGAGAGGAGGGTTCATCGCTTTGCAGGCCGAGCAACGCGTTCCTGGTGAGGTTAAGGGTATGGCGCCAGCATACTCCACGGCGCCGCACAACACGAGGGTAAAGGCATGCGACATGAAACACACGCAACCTCTGAGAATAGGTTATGAGGTTCCTGCTCTGAGAAGCTCACCATCTAAATCGCAAAGGGAGAGCGATAACACAGAGGCAGCTGGGGGGGAGTAATAAGGCCACTCAACATGGCGAGAACCGTAGGCTTGGCAGGGGGGTGCTGGGTAAAGCGCCCTAAAATCTACCGTGCCAGGGGACCCCTCCGGTCGTCTGAATGCTCCAGAACCGATCGTGTGATCATGTACACAGCGCTCAACACACGTGTCGTAATAATGTAACAGATCACGGGGATAAACGCTTCAGGCATAAAGGTAACATTTACGAAAAGTAGTCCCTGCTCCGAAGAGCTTACACTCTAAGTGGTAAGTGGGGAGAACCTAGAGAGACAGTAGGAGGGGGTTCTGGTAAATGTATCTCGGTGTTTCACAACCAGGGTCCTGCCCGCTCACCCAGGCGTGCCCGAGACTAACCCTAAGGGTGACCTGTGTCAACACACATTACAAGGTTATTTTTAGCGCATGCACCCAAATGCTGCAATGTTTTGCTGCCTCAGCGAAAGCATTTATTGCTGATAAAAATACAATTTTATTTTTAAAACGTAGAAAACCTACATGTTACAATGACATTTACAGATGTATAATTGCACTAACAGACACTAATGATGTTAATGTTGTATGAGAAGCGTCAAATTATAGGGTCATTCAATATTTATTTGCAGTTGCACACACACAAATAAAATAGTGTGAAGGGATTGGGGAACACACACATGGTATAGAGCAGGCTGCAGGAGAGGGCGCTGCTATCAGAGTACCTATAACAATACCTGTTACCCAGAGTACCTGTACAATAATAACAAAGGAATAGGCACAGCAGAAGTATGTAACACATGTCTTATTGGACCAACGTTTCAGCAACCCTCTGGAGCTTTAGTCAAGACACAAACACACTGCACTTATACACACAGTATATGTACAGTATATTTGTATCTGACACTGCCCTTATACACACACAAAGTATATGTATATCTATATATTACACTGATATACGCGTGTGTGCGTATACACACACACACACACACACACACACACACACACACATATACATATACATATACATATATACACACACACACACCATATATGTATATCTATATGTGACACTGCCCTTGTATATACACACACACACAGCATGTGTGTATATATATATTATACTGCCCTTACATACAGTGTGTGTGTGTACGGGCAGTGTCACACCGATGTACACACTGTACATACGGGCAGTGTCACACATAGATGTACACACTGTACATACGGGCAGTGTCACACAGACGCACACACTGTATATACGGGCAGTGTCACACAGACGCACACACTGTACATACGGGCAGTGTCACACAGACGTACACACTGTACATACGGGCAGTGTCACACAGACGTACACACTGTACATGCGTGCAGTGTGACACATAGACGTACACACTGTACATACGGGCAGTGTCACATATAGACGTGCACACTGTACATGCGGGCAGTGTCACATATAGACGTGCACACTGTACATGCGGGCAGTGTCACATATAGACGTGCACACTGTACATGCGGGCAGTGTCACAGACATGCACACTGTACATACGGGCAGTATCACATATAGACATACACACTGTATATACGGGCAGTGTCACATATAGACATACACACTGTATATAAGGGCAGTGTCACATATAGACAAACACACTGTCTATACGGGCAGTGTCACATAGACAGACATACACACTGTATATACGGGCAGTGTCACAGACATACACACTGTATATACGGGCAGTGTCACATATAGACATACACACTGTATATACGGGCAGTGTCACATATAGACATACACACTGTATATACGGGCAGTGTCGCATAGACATACACACTGTATATACGGGCAGTGTCACATAGACACACACTGTATATACGGGCAGTGTCACATATACATACACACTGTATATACGGGCAGTGTCACATATAGACATACACACTGTATATACGGGCAGTGTCACATATAGACATACACACTGTATATACGGGCAGTGTCACATATAGACATACACACGGTATATACGGGCAGTGTCACATATAGACATACACACTGTATATACGGGCAGTGTCACATATAGACAAACCCACTGTCTATACGGGCAGTGTCACATAGACAGACATACACACTGTATATACGGGCAGTGTCACAGACATACACACTGTATATACGGGCAGTGTCACATATAGACATACACACTGTATATACGGGCAGTGTCACATATAGACATACACACTATATATACGGGCAGTGTCACATATAGACATACACACTGTATATACGGGCAGTGTCACATAGAGACAAACACACTGTATATACGGGCAGTGTCACATATAGACACACACTGTATATACGGGCAGTGTCACATATAGACATACACACTGTATATACGGGCAGTGTCACATATAGACATACACACTGTATATACGGGCAGTGTCACATATAGACATACACACTGTATATACGGGCAGTGTCACATATAGACATACACACTGTATATACGGGCAGTGTCACAGACATACACACTGTATATACGGGCAGTGTCACATAGAGACATACACACTGTATATACGGGCAGTGTCACATAGAGACATACACACTGTATATACGGGCAGTGTCACATATAGACATACACACTGTATATACGGGCAGTGTCACATAGAGACATACACACTGTATATACGGGCAGTGTCACATAGAGACATACACACTGTATATACGGGCAGTGTCACATAGAGACATACACACCGTATATACGGGCAGTGTCACATATAGACATACACACCGTATATACGGGCAGTGTCACATAGAGACATACACACTGTATATACGGGCAGTGTCACATAGAGACATACACACTGTATATACGGGCAGTGTCACATAGAGACATACACACTGTATATACGGGCAGTGTCACATAGAGACATACACACTGTATATACGGTCAGTGTCACATATAGACATACACACTGTATATACGGTCAGTGTCACATATAGACATACACACCGTATATACGGGCAGTGTCACATATAGACATACACACTGTATATACGGGCAGTGTCACATATAGACATACACACTGTATATACGGGCAGTGTCACATATAGACATACACACTATATACGGGCAGTGTCACATAGAGACATACACACCGTATATACGGGCAGTGTCACATAGAGACATACACTGTATATACGGGCAGTGTCACATAGAGACATACACACTGTATATACGGTCAGTGTCACAGAGACATACACACTGTATATACGGGCAGTGTCACATATAGACATACACATTGTATATACGGGCAGTGTCACATAGAGACATACACATTGTATATACGGGCAGTGTCACATAGAGACATACACACTGTATATACGGGCAGTGTCACATATAGACATACACACTGTATATACGGGCAGTGTCACATAGACATACACACTGTATATACGGGCAGTGTCACATAGAGACATACACACTGTATATACGGGCAGTGTCACATAGAGACATACACACTGTATATACGGGCAGTGTCACATAGAGACATACACACTGTATGTACGGGCAGTGTCACAGAGACATACACACTGTATATACGGTCAGTGTCACATAGAGACATACACACTGTATATACGGGCACATACACACTGTATATACGGGCAGTGTCACATAGAGACATACACACTGTATATACGGGCAGTGTCACATAGAGACATACACACTGTATATACGGGCAGTGTCATAGAGACATACACACTGTATATACGGTCAGTGTCACATAGAGACATACACACTGTATATACGGGCAGTGTCACAGACATACACACTGTATATACGGGCAGTGTCACATAGAGACATACACACTGTATATACGGGCAGTGTCACATAGAGACATACACACTGTATATACGGGCAGTGTCACATAGAGACATACACACTGTATATACGGGCAGTGTCACATAGAGACATACACACTGTATATACTGTCAGTGTCACATAGAGACATACACACTGTATATACGGGCAGTGTCACAGACATACACACTGTATATACGGGCAGTGTCACATAGAGACATACACACTGTATATACGGGCAGTGTCACATAGAGACATACACACTGTATATACGGGCAGTGTCACATAGAGACATACACACTGTATATACGGGCAGTGTCACATAGAGACATACACACTGTATATACGGGCAGTGTCACATAGAGACATACACACTGTATATACGGGCAGTGTCACATAGAGACATACACACTGTATATACGGGCAGTGTCACATAGAGACATACACACTGTATATACGGGCAGTGTCACATAGAGACATACACACTGTATATACGGGCAGTGTCACATATAGACAAACACACTGTATATACGGGCAGTGTCACATAGAGACATACACACTGTATATACGGGCAGTGTCACATAGAGACATACACACTGTATATACGGGCAGTGTCACATAGAGACATACACACTGTATATACGGGCAGTGTCACATAGAGACATACACACAAACACATACGGGCAGTGTCACAGACATACACACTGTATATACGGGCAGTGTCACATAGAGACATACACACTGTATATACGGGCAGTGTCACATAGAGACATACACACTGTATATACGGGCAGTGTCACATAGAGACATACACACTGTATATACGGGCAGTGTCACATAGAGACATACACACTGTATATACAGGCAGTGTCACATAGAGACATACACACTGTATATACGGGCAGTGTCACATATAGACATACACACTGTATATACGGTCAGTGTCACAGACATACACACTGTATATACGGGCAGTGTCACATAGACATACACACTGTATATACGGGCAGTGTCACATAGAGACATACACACTGTATATACGGGCAGTGTCACATAGAGACATACACACTGTATATACGGGCAGTGTCACAGAGACATACACACTGTATATACGGGCAGTGTCACATAGAGACATACACACTGTATATACGGGCAGTGTCACATAGAGACATACACACTGTATATACGGCCAGTGTCACATATAGACATACACACTGTATATACGGGCAGTGTCACATAGAGACATACACACTGTATATACGGGCAGTGTCACATATAGACATACACACAAACACATACGGGCAGTGTCACATAGAGACATACACACTGTATATACGGGCACATACAAACATATAAATATGACCGGCCTGCCTGTCAGTGCCACGCCGCTCCCGGAGATATAAAGTGACAGATACAGTAGGTATATAGATAGAAAGCCCGCGGGGGCCTCCCCACTTCAGATACATATACAGTAGGTACATAGATAGATAGGTATATAGGTGTATACTCGCACAGACCTGACTTCAGCCTCTTCCTCCTCCTCGCGCTGACGCAGCTGCACACCGTCTGACCCGCAACACCGGAAGCGCCTGACCCACCTCGGCCAATCACCGCCCTCCGCGCCGCCCCCCTTCCGCCAATCCCCGCCTCCGGTGTAGCCCCGCCCCCCCAGGCTTCAGCCAATCCTAGACCTTCACACCGCCCCCACTTCCGCCCAATCACCGCCCTTCCGCGCCGCCCCCTGCTGCCAATCCCCGCCTCCCCCCATGCTCCAGCCAATCCCCGGCCTTCAAACCGCCCCCCACTTCAGCTCATCCCACCCTCCGACACGCGCCGGTGGACCTCCTCGCGCGGCTTATCCCCGCCCCCTCCCTCCTCGTTCATTCAATATTCATGAGGAGGAAGAGAGCCTCATCTCTGGCTCCGCCCACTCTCTGGTCTCGCTGTTCCAGGCAGCGCGCCACCTCCAGCTGGGGCGCGCTCAAGGGGGAAGAGCGAGCGAGCGGGCGGGCGCAGGGAGGCGGGGACACCAGGCGGAACAGCCAGGCTGGGAAATCAGCAGGCTTACTGGCAGCGTGACGTCAGGGGCCGCCTACGTCGTTATGTCAAAGGAGAATGATGTCGTCACGCAAAGAAGGATTTTTACACAGAGTTATAACAAAGCTATGTATTGGAGTCTCATAGAGAAGAAAATAATGCATTTTAAATCAATACAAAAAAATTAATAATGAAATTAATTAAAGATGAATAATACAATTAATTAATTAATTAATTAAAAATTAATAAAAGTAATTAATTAAAAAATGATAATAAAATATGAATCATTAATTCATCAATGGATCAATCATAAAAAAAGAATGCAATAATAATAAATAATCATATTAAAAGTAACAATATGATAAAAAAAATATATATGCACAGTGGTTGACAAATCACCCAAATATCTACTCACCGAACCAAAAAATCTACTCGCCAACTAGTCCCGCCCCCAATCCCGCCATGCTTGGGCGGCCATGAGGAGGTCGCCACGGGGTCAAATCCAGTCGCCACAGGCCTGTAGGTGAATGGATTTGTCGAACACTGTATATATATATACAGTGGTCGACAAATCACCAAAAAATCTACTCGCCGAACAAAAAAATCTACTCGCCACCTAGTACCACACGTGTGCTGCTTGGGCCAATAGGAGCTCGCCACGATGTTAAATCCACTCGCCCGGGGCGAGCAAATGTATAGGTTTGTCGAACACTGTATTGTTCGACAAACCTATACATTTGCTCGCCCCGGGAGAGTGGATTTAACCCCCGGGCGAGTAAATATTGGCCCAAGCAGCACACGTTTGGTACTAGGTGGCGAGTAGATTTTTTTGTGTGGCGAGTAGATTTTTTGGTGATTTGTCAACCACTGTATATATATATATATATATATATATATATATATATATATATATATATATATATAAAATATAAACACCAAAAATATATTGTAATTATAATGCAAAATTAATGTAATAATTTTTTTTATAATAAAATTAATTTAATTTAAAAAATGATAATAAAATATGAATCATTAATTCATCGATCAATCAATCAGAAAAAAAGAATGTAATAATAATATATATATATATATATATATATAGTAGACTCCCTCTCACGCTAGTTAGCTGGTAGCTGCTGCTGGCTGGCGCTCAATCCTCCTCTCCGATTCCGGAAGTGACGTGGGGCTCAGGGCGCGCCGTCAGTTACTGCCGGATATGGCGTTCACACGTTCGTGGTAGCATGTGTTCACAGGCCGGCAGATGTCCCTCGGGCTGATTACGGCTGATTGCCTCCCACAGAGCTCACAATGGGTGCTTGCTTGCTCTCTTACGGATCGGATCGTGACCCTTCGTAGGCTCCTCCTACGCGTTTCGCTGGCTTCATCAGGGGTACCATTTTTATTCATTGCTCTCTTGCGCCTTTTCTTACATTTTCTCTCGGAGGTTTCGTCGCACTAAGGACGGGTTATCCTTATTCAGAGAGGCTGCGCCTTTTCCTGCACCGAACGGGACATCTGTCCACCCATACAAAGACTGAACTTTATTGCTATTGTTTCCATCGATCTCTATAAGATTGAACAAGACCTATTACTTGAGCTCCTCCTTGTCACAATCGGCCACATTGTAGGTTAATTATATATAATTGGATTATATACCTTTTATAGTTTTTTTAAGCCTTTTCATGGCTAGCTGTTACTCACTGCAACTGTGGTAACAGCAAGAGCCTCACCCCCATTCCAGGTTTCTCCCCACGCATTTCGCCCATCTACCCTTGATTTAAGACACCCAGCATTTCGCAGACACCAGTTTGTATGTATTTTGGCGTTTATGAGAAAGTGGTCTGTCACCTGAGTTGCAGCACCTGACTATCCAATTATCCGCACAATACATGCTTTGTGATTAATACATTTGTGTGCCCCTTGTCCACTCAGATCTTTGGATTCATCTGATCCAACGCAGGTCTTCTCTGGGATTAAGGCGCACCTGTAAGGGTTCCAGGCCAGGCTTTGGCTGGAGCCCGCCCTTACCTGGCTGCTGTGGACATTTTGGTTGCTGGCAGCCTGCTATATTGGCTGTACCTGTTCCAGGGCTTAAATAGCAGCCAGTAACTTCCAGCTCCTGCCTGGGCATTGTATACTTTGCGTTGTCTTCCTGGCTGGCTAACCTGGGCTCTAGTTCCTGAGCCTTCCCCGTTCCTGAGATTTCCCCGTCCCCGAGCCTTCCCCGTTCCTGAGATTTCCCCGTTCCTGAGCCGTCCCCGTTCCTGAGATTTCCCCGTCCCCGAGCCTTCCCTGTTCCTGAGACTTCCCCGTTCCTGAGACTTCCCCGTTCCTGAGACTTCCCCGTTCCTGAGACTTCCCCGTTCCTGAGACTTCCCCGTTCCTGAGCCTTCCCCGTTCCTGAGCCTTCCCCGTTCCTGAGCCTTCCCTGTTCCTGAGCCTTCCCTGTTCCTGAGCCTTCCCCGTTCCTGAGCCTTCCCCGTTCCTGAGCCTTCCCTGTTCCTGAGATTTCCCCGTTCCTGAGCCTTCCCCGTTCCTGAGCCTTTCCCGTTCCTGAGCCTTCCCTGTTCCTGAGCCTTCCCCGTTCCTGAGCCTTCCCTGTTCCTGAGCCTTCCCCGTTCCTGAGATTTCCCCGTTCCTGAGACTTCCCCGTTCCTGAGCCTTCCCTGTCCCTGAGCCTTCCCCGTTCCTGAGACTTCCCCGTTCCTGAGACTTCCCCGTTCCTGAGACTTCCCCGTTCCTGAGACTTCCCCGTTCCTGAGACTTCCCCGTTCCTGAGATGTCCCCGTTCCTGAACCTTCCCCGTTCCTGAGCCTTCCCCCTTCCTGAGCCTTCCCCCTTCCTGAGCCTTCCCTGTTCCTGAGCCTTCCCCGTTCCTGAGCCTTCCCCGTTCCTGAGCCTTCCCCGTTCCTGAGCCTTTCCCGTTCCTGAGCCTTCCCTGTTCCTGAACCTTCCTTGTTCCTGAGCCTTCCCCGTTCCTGAGCCTTCCCTGTTCCTGAGCCTTCCCTGTTCCTGAGCCTTCCCCGTTCCTGAGCCTTCCCTGTTCCTGAGCCTTCCCCATTCCTGAGCCTTCCATGTTCCTGAGCCTTCCCCGTTCCTGAGCCTTCCCTGTTCCTGAGCCTTCCCCGTTCCTGAGACTTCCCTGTTCTTGAACCTTCCCTGTTCCTGAGCCTTCCCCGTTCCTGAGACTTCCCTGTTCTTGAGCCTTCCCTGTTCCTGAGACTTCCCTGTTCCTGAGACTTCCCTGTTCCTGAGCCTTCCCTGTGGCGACCCTTTCTAGAAGATATCTGTGTTATTACAGGACAGGAGGCAGGGGGTCCCCTCTGTGTTATTACAGGACAGGAAGCAGGGGGTCCCCCTCTGTGTTATTACAGGACAGGAGGCAGAGGGTCCCCCTCTGTGTTATTACAGGACAGGAGGCAGGGGGTCCCCTCTGTGTTATTACAGGACAGGAAGCAGGGGGTCCCCCTCTTTGTTATTACAGGACAGGAAGCAGGGGGTCCCCCTCTGTGTTATTACAGGACAGGAGGCAGGGGGTCCCCCTCTGTGTTATTACAGGACAGGAACAGGGGGTCCCCCTCTGTGTTATTACAGGACAGGATGCAGGGGGACCCCTCTGTGTTATTACAGGACAGGAGGCAGGGGGTCCCCCTCTGTGTTATTACAGGACAGGAAGCAGGGGCTCCCCCTCTGTGTTATTACAGGACAGGAGGCAGGGGGTCCCCCTCTGTGTTATTACAGGACAGGAAGCAGGGGCTCCCCCTCTGTGTTATTACAGGACAGGATGCAGGGGGACCCCTCTGTGTTATTACAGGACAGGATGCAAGGGGAACCCCTCTGTATTATTACAGGACAGGAGGCAGGGGGACCCCCTCTGTGTTATTACAGGACAGGATGCAAGGGGAACCCCTCTGTATTATTACAGGACAGGAGGCAGGGGGACCCCCTCTGTTATTACAGGACAGGAAGCAGGGGGTCCCCCTCTTTGTTATTACAGGATGCAGGGGGTCCCCCTCTGTGTTATTACAGGACAGGATGCAGGGGGAACCCCTCTGTATTATTACAGGACAGGAGGCAGGGAGTCCCCCTCTGTGTAATTACAGGACAGGAGGCAGGGAGTCCCCCTCTGTGTAATTACAGGACAGGAGGCAGGGGGACACCTCTGTGTTATTACAGGACAGGAGGCAGGGGGTCCCCCTCTGTGTTATTACAGGACATGAAGCAGGGGGTCCCCCTCTGTGTTATTACAGGACAGGAAGCAGGGGGTCCCCTCTGTGTTATTACAGGACAGGAGGCAGGGGGCCCCCCTCTGTGTTATTACAGGACATGAAGCAGGGGGTCCCCCTCTGTGTTATTACAGGACAGAAAGCAGGGGGTCCCCTCTGTGTTATTACAGGACAGGAGGCAGGGGGCCCCCCTCTGTGTTATTACAGGACAGGAGGCAGGGGGACCCCTCTGTGTTATTACAGGACAGGAGGCAGGGGGTCCCCCTCTGTGTTATTACAGGACAGGAGGCAGGGGGACCCCTCTGTGTTATTACAGGACAGGAGGCAGGGGGACCCCTCTGTGTTATTACAGGACAGGAAGCAGGGGGACCCCTCTGTGTTATTACAGGACAGGAGGCAGGGGGACCCCTCTGTGTTATTACAGGACAGGAGGCAGGGGGACCCCTCTGTGTTATTACAGGACAGGAGGCAGGGGGTCCCCCTCTGTGTTATTACAGGACAGGAGGCAGGGGGACCCCTCTGTATTATTACAGGACAGGAAGCAGGGGGTCCCCCTCTGTGTTATTACAGGACAGGAGGCAGGGGGACCCCTCTGTGTTATTACAGGACAGGAAGCAGGGGGTCCCCCTCTGTGTTATTACAGGACAGGAGGCAGGGGGACTCCCTCTGTGTTATTACAGGACAGGAGGCAGGGGAACCCCTCTGTGTTATTACAGGACAGGAAGAAGGGGGTCCCCTCTGTGTTATTACAGGACAGGAAGCAGGGGGACCCCTCTGTGTTATTACAGGACAGGAGGCAGGGGGTCCCCCTCTGTGTTATTACAGGACAGGAAGCAGGGGGACCCCTCTGTGTTATTACAGGACAGGAGGCAGGGGGTCCCCCTCTGTGTTATTACAGGACAGGAGGCAGGGGGACCCCTCTGTGTTATTACAGGACAGGAGGCAGGGGGTACCCCTCTGTGTTATTACAGGACAGGAAGCAGGGGGACCCCTCTGTGTTATTACAGGACAGGAAGCAGGGGGTCCCCCTCTGTGTTATTACAGGACAGGAGGCAGGGGGACCCCTCTGTGTTATTACAGGACAGGAAGCAGGGGGTCCCCCTCTGTGTTATTACAGGACAGGAAGCAGGGGGTCCCCCTCTGTGTTATTACAGGACAGGAAGCAGGGGGTCCACCTCTGTGTTATTACAGGACAGGAAGCAGGGGGTCCCCCTCTGTGTTATTACAGGACAGGAGGCAGGGGGACCCCTCTGTGTTATTACAGGACATGAAGCAGGGGGTCCCCCTCTGTGTTATTACAGGACATGAAGCAGGGGGTCCCCCTCTGTGTTATTACAGGACAGGAGGCAGGGGACCCCCTCTGTGTTATTACAGGACAGGAAGCAGGGGGTCCCCTCTGTGTTATTACAGGAGGCAGGGGGACCCCTCTGTGTTATTACAGGACAGGAAGCAGGGGGCCCCCCTCTGTGTTATTACAGGACAGGAAGCAGGGGGACCCCTCTGTGTTATTACAGGACAGGAGGCAGGGGAACCCCTCTGTTATTACAGGACAGGAAGCAGGGGGTCCCCCTCTGTGTTATTACAGGACAGGAGGCAGGGGGCCCCCCTCTGTGTTATTACAGGACAGGAAGCAGGGGGACCCCTCTGTGTTATTACAGGACAGGAGGCAGGGGAACCCCTCTGTGTTATTACAGGACAGGAAGCAGGGGGCCCCCCTCTGTGTTATTACAGGACAGGAAGCAGGGGGACCCCTCTGTGTTATTACAGGACAGGAGGCAGGGGAACCCCTCTGTTATTACAGGACAGGAAGCAGGGGGTCCCCCTCTGTGTTATTACAGGACAGGAGGCAGGGGGACCCCTCTGTGTTATTACAGGACAGGAGGCAGGGGTCCCCTCTGTGTTATTACAGGACAGGAAGCAGGGGGTCCCCCTCTGTGTTATTACAGGACAGGAGGCAGGGGGACCCCCTCTGTGTTATTACAGGACAGGAAGCAGGGGGACCCCTCTGTGTTATTACAGGACAGGAAGCAGGGGGAACCCCTCTGTGTTATTACAGGACAGGAGGCAGGGGGACCCCTCTGTGTTATTACAGGACAGGAGGCAGGGGGACCCCTCTGTGTTATTACAGGACAGGAGGCAGGGGGACCCCTCTGTGTTATTACAGGACAGGAGGCAGGGGGTCCCCCTCTGTGTTATTACAGGACAGGAGGCAGGGGGACCCCTCTGTGTTATTACAGGACAGGAAGCAGGGGGTCCCCCTCTGTGTTATTACAGGACAGGAGGCAGGGGGACCCCCTCTGTGTTATTACAGGACAGGAAGCAGGGGGCCCCCATCTGTGTTATTACAGGACAGGAGGCAGGGGGTCCCCCTCTGTGTTATTACAGGACATGAAGCAGGGGGACCCCTCTGTGTTATTACAGGACAGGAGGCAGGGGGTCCCCCTCTGTGTTATTACAGGACAGGAGGCAGGGGGCCCCCCTCTGTGTTATTACAGGAGGCAGGGGGACTCCCTCTGTGTTATTACAGGAGGCAGGGGGACCCCTCTGTGTTATTACAGGACAGGAAGCAGGGGCCCCCCCTCTGTGTTATTACAGGACAGGAAGCAGGGGGTCCCCCTCTGTGTTATTACAGGACATGAAGCAGGGGGACCCCTCTGTGTTATTACAGGACAGGAAGCAGGGGCCCCCCCTCTGTGTTATTACAGGACAGGAGGCAGGGGGTCCCCCTCTGTATTACAGGACAGGAGGCAGGGGGTCCCCCTCTGTGTTATTACAGGACAGGAAGCAGGGGGACCCCTCTGTGTTATTACAGGAAGCAGGGGGTCCCCCTCTGTGTTATTACAGGACAGGAGGCAGGGGAACCCCTCTGTGTTATTACAGGACAGGAAGCAGGGGGTCCCCCTCTGTGTTATTACAGGACAGGAGGCAGGGGGTCCCCTCTGTGTTATTACAGGACAGGAGGCAGGGGGTCCCCCTCTGTGTTATTACAGGACAGGAAGCAGGGGGACCCCTCTGTGTTATTACAGGACAGGAGGCAGGGGGTCCCCTCTGTGTTATTACAGGACAGGAGGCAGGGGGCCCCCCTCTGTGTTATTACAGGACAGGAAGCAGGGGGTCCCCCTCTGTGTTATTACAGGACAGGAGGCAGGGGGTCCCCTCTGTGTTATTACAGGACAGGAGGCAGGGGGTCCCCCTCTGTGTTATTACAGGACAGGAGGCAGGGGGTCCCCCTCTGTGTTATTACAGGACAGGAAGCAGGGGGTCCCCCTCTGTGTTATTACAGGACAGGAGGCAGGGGGACCCCTCTGTGTTATTACAGGACAGGAAGCAGGGAGTCCCCCTCTGTGTAATTACAGGACAGGATGCAAGGGGAACCCCTCTGTATTATTACAGGACAGGAGGCAGGGGGTCCCCCTCTGTGTTATTACAGGACAGGAGGCAGGGGGTCCCCTCTGTGTTATTACAGGACAGGAGGCAGGGGGTCCCCCTCTGTGTTATTACAGGACAGGAAGCAGGGGGACTCCCTCTGTGTTATTACAGGACAGGAAGCAGGGGGTCCCCCTCTGTGTTATTACAGGACAGGAGGCAGGGGGTCCCCCTCTGTGTAATTACAGGACAGGAGGCAGGGGGTCCCCCTCTGTGTTATTACAGGACAGGAAGCAGGGGGACTCCCTCTGTGTTATTACAGGACAGGAAGCAGGGGGTCCCCCTCTGTGTAATTACAGGACAGGAGGCAGGGGGACCCCTCTGTGTTATTACAGGACAGGAGGCAGGGGGACCCCTCTGTGTTATTACAGGACAGGAGGCAGGGGGTCCCCCTCTGTGTTATTACAGGACAGGAAGCAGGGGGTCCCCCTCTGTATTATTACAGGACAGGAGGCAGGGGGACCCCCTCTGTTATTACAGGACAGGAGGCAGGGGGACCCCTCTGTGTTATTACAGGACAGGAAGCAGGGGGTCCCCCTCTGTGTTATTACAGGACAGGAAGCAGGGGGTCCCCCTCTGTGTTATTACAGGACAGGAGGCAGGGGGTCCCCCTCTGTGTTATTACAGGACAGGAAGCAGGGGGTCCCCCTCTGTGTTATTACAGGACAGGAAGCAGGGGCTCCCCCTCTGTGTTATTACAGGACAGGATGCAGGGGGACCCCTCTGTGTTATTACAGGACAGGAGGCAGGGGGTCCCCCTCTGTGTTATTACAGGACAGGAGGCAGGGGGTTCCCCTCTGTGTTATTACAGGACAGGAAGCAGGGGGTCCCCTCTGTGTTATTACAGGACAGGAAGCAGGGGGTCCCCCTCTGTGTAATTACAGGACAGGAGGCAGGGAGTCCCCCTCTGTGTAATTACAGGACAGGAGGCAGGGGGTCCCCCTCTGTGTTATTACAGGACAGGAGGCAGGGGGACCCCTCTGTGTTATTACAGGACAGGAAGCAGGGGGTCCCCCTCTGTGTTATTACAGGACAAGAATCAGGGGGTCCCCTCTGTGTTATTACAGGACAGGAGGCAGGGGGTCCCCCTCTGTGTTATTACAGGACATGAAGCAGGGGGACCCCTCTGTGTTATTACAGGACAGGAGGCAGGGGGCCCCCCTCTGTGTTATTACAGGAGGCAGGGGGACTCCCTCTGTGTTATTACAGGACAGGAAGCAGGGGTCCCCCTCTGTGTTATTACAGGACAGGAGGCAGGGGGACCCCTCTGTGTTATTACAGGACAGGAGGCAGGGGGACCCCTCTGTGTTATTACAGGACAGGAGGCAGGGGAACCCCTCTGTGTTATTACAGGACAGGAGGCAGGGGGACCCCTCTGTGTTATTACAGGACAGGAGGCAGGGGGAACCCCTCTGTGTTATTACAGGACAGGAAGCAGGGGGTCCCCCTCTGTGTTATTACAGGACAGGAAGCAGGGGGTCCCCCTCTGTGTTATTACAGGACAGGAGGCAGGGGGTCCCCTCTGTGTTATTACAGGACAGGAAGCAGGGGGTCCCCCTCTGTGTTATTACAGGACAGGAAGCAGGGGGTCCCCCTCTTTTTGTTATTACAGGACAGGAAGCAGGGGGTCCCCCTCTGTGTTATTACAGGACAGGAAGCAGGGGGTCCCCCTCTGTGTTATTACAGGACAGGAAGCAGGGGGCCCCCCTCTGTGTTATTACAGGACAGGAAGCAGGGGGTCCCCCTCTTTTTGTTATTACAGGACAGGAAGCAGGGGGTCCCCTCTGTGTTATTACAGGACAGGAAGCAGGGGGTCCCCCTCTGTGCTATTACAGGACAGGAGGCAGGGGTTCCCCCTCTGTGTTATTACAGGACAGGAAGCAGGAGGTCCCCCTCTGTTATTACAGGACAGGAAGCAGGGGGCCCCCCTCTGTGTTATTACAGGACAGGAAGCAGGGGGTCCCCCTCTTTTTGTTATTACAGGACAGGAAGCAGGGGGTCCCCCTCTGTGTTATTACAGGACAGGAAGCAGGGGGTCCCCCTCTGTGTTATTACAGGACAGGAAGCAGGGGGCCCCCCTCTGTGTTATTACAGGACAGGAAGCAGGGGGTCCCCCTCTTTTTGTTATTACAGGACAGGAAGCAGGGGGTCCCCCTCTGTGTTATTACAGGACAGGAGGCAGGGGGTCCCCTCTGTGTTATTACAGGACAGGAGGCAGGGGGTCCCCCTCTGTGTTATTACAGGACAGGAAGCAGAGGGTCCCCCTCTGTGTTATTACAGGACAGGAGGCAGGGGGACCCCTCTGTGTTATTACAGGACAGGAAGCAGAGGGTCCCCCTCTGTGTTATTACAGGACAGGAGGCAGGGGGTCCCCCTCTGTGTTATTACAGGACAGGAGGCAGGGGGTCCCCCTCTGTGTTATTACAGGACAGGAAGCAGGGGTCCCCCTCTGTGTTATTACAGGACAGGAGGCAGGGGGTCCCCTCTGTGTTATTACAGGACAGGAAGCAGGGGGACCCCCTCTGTGTTATTACAGGACAGGAAGCAGGGGGACCCCTCTGTGTTATTACAGGACAGGAAGCAGGGGGTCCACCTCTGTGTTATTACAGGACAGGAGGCAGGGGGACCCCTCTGTGTTATTACAGGACAGGAAGCAGGGGGTCCCCCTCTGTGTTATTACAGGACAGGAGGCAGGGGAACCCCTCTGTGTTATTACAGGACAGGAGGCAGGGGAACCCCTCTGTGTTATTACAGGACAGGAGGCAGGGGAACCCCTCTGTGTTATTACAGGACAGGAAGCAGGGGGTCCCCCTCTGTGTTATTACAGGACAGGAAGCAGGGGGTCCCCCTCTGTGTTATTACAGGACAGGAGGCAGGGGGTCCCCTCTGTGTTATTACAGGACAGGAAGCAGGGGGTCCCCCTCTGTGTTATTACAGGACAGGAGGCAGGGGAACCCCTCTGTTATTACAGGACAGGAAGCAGGGGGTCCCCCTCTTTTTGTTATTACAGGACAGGAAGCAGGGGGTCCCCCTCTGTGTTATTACAGGACAGGAAGCAGGGGGTCCCCCTCTGTGTTATTACAGGACAGGAAGCAGGGGGCCCCCCTCTGTGTTATTACAGGACAGGAAGCAGGGGGTCCCCCTCTTTTTGTTATTACAGGACAGGAAGCAGGGGGTCCCCTCTGTGTTATTACAGGACAGGAAGCAGGGGGTCCCCCTCTGTGCTATTACAGGACAGGAGGCAGGGGAACCCCTCTGTGTTATTACAGGACAGGAGGCAGGGGGTCCCCCTCTGTGTTATTACAGGACAGGAAGCAGGAGGTCCCCCTCTGTTATTACAGGACAGGAAGCAGGGGGCCCCCCTCTGTGTTATTACAGGACAGGAAGCAGGGGGTCCCCCTCTTTTTGTTATTACAGGACAGGAAGCAGGGGGTCCCCCTCTGTGTTATTACAGGACAGGAAGCAGGGGGTCCCCCTCTGTGTTATTACAGGACAGGAAGCAGGGGGCCCCCCTCTGTGTTATTACAGGACAGGAAGCAGGGGGTCCCCCTCTTTTTGTTATTACAGGACAGGAAGCAGGGGGTCCCCCTCTGTGTTATTACAGGACAGGAGGCAGGGGGTCCCCTCTGTGTTATTACAGGACAGGAGGCAGGGGGTCCCCCTCTGTGTTATTACAGGACAGGAAGCAGGGGGTCCCCCTCTGTGTTATTACAGGACAGGAAGCAGGGGGCCCCCCTCTGTGTTATTACAGGACAGGAAGCAGGGGGTCCCCCTCTTTTTGTTATTACAGGACAGGAAGCAGGGGGTCCCCCTCTGTGTTATTACAGGACAGGAGGCAGGGGGACCCCTCTGTGTTATTACAGGACAGGAAGCAGGGGGTCCCCCTCTGTGTTATTACAGGACAGGAAGCAGGGGGTCCCCCTCTGTGTTATTACAGGACAGGAGGCAGGGGGTCCCCCTCTGTGTTATTACAGGACAGGAGGCAATTAACCCTGTCTCTTCCACAAGGGCCTTCCACCTCCAGCGCCGTAATGACAGGACTCCGGACGTGTCCTCTCCGTGGTCTTAACCCCCCCTCCCGGCCCCCCCCCCCGAAAAACGTACTTGCAAACTTACATTGACTTAGTTACCCCAGCCCCCCCCCCTCTCGGAGACCATAAGTTACCCCAGCACCCCCCCCCCCCCCCCGCTCCCCCGGAGACAATAATAAACCATTATGGGCCCATTAGCCTGTAAAAAAAAGGTTTTATTGTGACCGTTAGTGCTGGTTTTGTTGGGTTTTTAGTAATTCCATGTTTCGGGTCTCAAGGTTTGGCTACAATGTACAGCGGCGTCGAAGCACAGCACCATTATATTTTTAATGCCACATTGCACGGTTGTAGTTCTTTTTGCTCTTTATTGCGTGATCTTTGAAAACCCTCCCTCGAAAAAAAACGCTCGTCCCCGCGATGACATCGCCCCGCCGCCGGGACAGCGTCCCGCGTCACCCTGTAATGCCGGATTTCCCTAACCAAAAACCTGCGTACGCTTTCCAAACGCTAGAAGAAAAATTTAAAAAAAATGAAAAACCTTCCCCGACGCATTTCACATACAGTCGTCGAACAACATCCATTGACGCCTGCGCGCATCTGTAACCTGCGTTGAACCCTTTCGTTTCTCGACCGATGGCCACTTCATACCATAGGTTGCTTCTTGGCGCCCTAGAAGATCGGTTCATTCCAGTCCCCGGTTATTGATTTTCGGTTGGCAGAGTTAAAAGCCCGGACCGGTTGAAGAAGCCAGGGGAGTCTCCCGGCCGATTAACCAAACGTGGAAGACCCTCTGGCTGTAGAATGGTTAAACGGGATGGCTTTCACTTTTTTTGGGGGGGGGGGTTGGAAGGGGGGAGGAGTGGCGGGGGGGGGGGGGGTGAGGAGTGGCGTTTAAATCAACCATCCCAAATCCGTGCCAACCGGCTCACTAACTTCACTGCGATGGAAGGTCCAGTGCCGGGTTTTTCCTCTTGTATCATAGCAAGAGTTGCATGCAGAACTTTATATATTGGGGGGGGGGGGTGGGGGGGTTGAGGGGGAGGAGAGACACACACAAAACCAGGACTGGAGCCGTATTCCACGACCGAATTGGAGTCACACAGCAGGCGAGATTGCACTGTGATGTCACAACTGTCTACTAACTCCTGGATCGGCTGATCCACTCCTGCTCTTTAATTACTATTTGCTGATCTGTTAGCAACTTGCGGTATATATATATATTATATACCAGGCCAGGAAGTGTGTGGGTGCGTTTATATATACTGTATATATATCTCCTCATTCTTAGACATTTGTCGATACACTGCTGGCTTCCCCGGTGATATATTTATTTACCCCTATTGACTGGCCCTGCAGTGTCCCCGTTCTGGTAACCTCCCCCCGTGCCCCCCATCTCCCGCCTGACCTATGACCTCCAGAGCTTGACCTTCTGGAGAAAAGGAGGCACAAACGTTAAGAATATGTGGGGGTGCCCTAAATGGTAAATGGGTTGGCGCCCAGAGACATTTGGGCGTCACTTATCAAAGTCTCCCCCCCGAGGCGCATTAAATCAGCGCGGAAATATTGCGCCGGGGTTATCAGCTAAGAACGTCCCCCCCCGGTTTCCACCCAAGTGGTTCCTCCGTGATAAATTTGGGGTTACATTTCTTCTTTTCATACCCGGGGATAAAATGACCTCTTGGTCCCTAGTCGAGATGCTTGTGAAGCTCCTTCCCCCACGCTGGAGAAGATATCAGCCTCACTTATCGGAGTGGAGCTGAAGTCTTCCTTGGCGTCGGGGAAGACGTCTCAGCACAGCATAGGGAATAAGGCCCTCCCCCCCCTCTTCCACTACAAAAAAAAGGTCAAGAACCTTGTTGGTCTCGGGGTTTTTTTCTTAATGTAAGTAGCAACCTACCACCGGATGAAGGTCCATCCACCGTTGGCCAGATGGGACACTGGAGGTGTTTACGGAAACAATTCGGCCTCATTCCATTACAACCAGAACACTCTTGCCGGCATTCCCTCTCCACGCTGAGGGACAATAAAAATGTAAAAAAAAACCTACACAGGGCTATTTTTGCTAAACAGTGCTAAGCCACAAGCCACCTCATGGCCCATTCTCTTGAAGAAACCAGAAGAGGTTACGAGAAGCGACGTACTCTTCACCGCCCCACCATAGCTAGTCTACGAGGTAGAGCGAGACGTATCGTTGGCGTTCAGTGGACCCAACTTCGGGAGACGACATACGACCCGTGGTCCCTTCACCGGAATAACACCGTAGGGTGCCTTGTGTCTTAACCCTACTTAGGTAACCTGGCCCACGACACCTTCAGGGAAAAACCCGCGGCTGCGCTTATACGGCGGCGGGTTATTTTTTTTTACCGGCAGCCGAACGGTTATGGAGGACATAGCTTGGAGATAGCTGCGCTTTGGTTAACTGCGTATAGAAGTGAAAGGATTTCTTTTGAACTCCTTCTCCGCCAGTGCGGCCTGCGGTACATTGCCAGGCAGAAAGACGGTTAATTATATAGGTAGATTTTTTTTTTTAGTTTTTTTGTTTTTTACTTGTGCCGTTGGGGGGGAGGTGCGGGGAGGAAATAGAGAAAGATACGTGTGTGTGTGTGTGTGTATACGGAAAGAGAGGAAATTAATACGGTTCGAAATGTGAAAAAGAAAATAGGTTATAAACTGAGCTGTCCACTGGGAAGGGATTTGATTTCCCAACTTCCTAGTCGCTGTCGCTTTTTTCGGCCAGGACAGCGTCGTTGTCCTCTGTGATCTGCAGAAGATCCCGGACATCGGGGCTCTCCCCTCTCAACAGCTCGTCGCCCTCCCCTTCCTCCTCGTCCTCCCCTCCGACCTCTACCATCTCAGTGGCCTGCACTTCCACCTCCCCCTCCCGGATCTTCTTGACGTAGAAGGTGAAGGGGGGCACCTTGTAGACGGCTGTCTTGGAGCGGGCGTAGACAGGGTGGTCGGGCGTGAAGGACTTCCTCAACTTGTCCTTGGAGGTCTTCATCTTCTCCCGCCTCTCGGTGGTCACGATCTTGGTTCCCAGCTTGTTCATCCTCTTCTCGATGTTGTGCTTGGTCTTCTCCAGGTTCTGCTTGGTCTTCTCCAGGTTCTCTTTGGTCTTCACCTTGGTCTTTTCCATCTTCTCCTTGGAGAAGGCCTTCTTGATGTCGTCTACGCGCCGCATCCCGCTCTTCTTGATGCGCTCGGCTCTGGACTCCTCGATGATCTCCTCCAGCTCCACCTCTTCGTCGGAGGACAGCTGGATGTGCTCCTCCTCTTCCTCCTTGTTGTCCTTCCCTTCCTCCTCCACCTCTTGCTTCTCCGTGTCCTTCAGGGACTTGCTGATGCTCAACTTGGAGGACAACTTCACCTCATCCTGGAGGGAGACAAAAATCAAGACATTGTTATGAATCATCTATATTCCAAGTTAAATGAATGGGCTATAATGGGCTTTCTGCTTATTGGTCTAAAACATTTAGGGTAATATTTCTGCTGGGCCTACTTTTTCCCCTCAACTTCTGAGTTGTGATGGGGCTTCCTACTTCTGTGTCACTGATTAATGACACGTTTATAGTTCTATTGTACTCTCTGTTTATTTTAAAAACGACAGACGTTACGAATGTTTAAAACATGTAGAACAGGAAGTCTCTGTGTTGACATTTCGATGATGTCATTGATGGCACAGGAAGTTACAGGTGTCCTAGAGAACATCGTCATTTTCAAATAACATTCAACTCTCTCCAGATCACAGGGAGGTACAATTGTCACGACATAACCCAGCAGCAGAGGGACTTCTAACACGGATAATACTGTTTTCTCCTGGAAACAGCATTGCATTAACTGTAACGGCCATTAGTGATAATTGTATGCAAAAGAGGCGTTCCGTCCAAGGCTGCGATTATACTGGCGGCACGCATGCGCGCCGCCTGGAACAAACTCCTGGAGACATAGTGTACGCGACCAAGCTCTACGGAGCGATAAGACTGCGGAAGAGACCAATGGGATTGTTTTTGAGGCGCGACGGGCTGCGTTACGTGATCAATTCAGCCAATGAGGGCGAGCCGCTCACGTGACGTCACGGCCACGCCTCCCTGCCGCCTCCCGATGCCTGCGGGGCATGTTTCGCGTGCGCGCGGGACATCGCCGCCAGTATAATCGCGGCCTAACAGAGTCAAACCGTGTTTTCGCCCGTGAAGAGAATCGCAATCACCGACGATGATATGCAGATGATATGCAGATGAGGCGTTATCATCACGTGGCACACCCAGTAACGCCCGGTAAGGATAACGCGGGGACGTGACGCTACGTTAGTTAGGTCAGAGTGTGGGTGTAACCCCACAGTGAGGCGTTATCATCACGTGGCACACCCACTAACGCCCGGTAAGGATACCGCGGGGACGTGACGCTACGTTAGTTAGGTCAGAGTGTGGGTGTAACCCCACAGTGAGGCGTTATCATCACATGGCACACCCACTAACGCCCGGTAAGGATAACGCGGGGACGTGACGCTACGTTAGTTAGGTCAGAGTGTGGGTGTAACCCCACAGTGAGGAGTTATCATCACGTGGCACACCCACTAACGCCCGGTAAGGATAACGCGGGGACGTGACGCTACGTTAGTTAGGGCAGGGTGTGGGTGTAACACCACAGTGAGGCGTTATCATCACGTGGCACACCCACTAACGCCCGGTAAGGATAACGCGGGGACGTG
This sequence comes from Ascaphus truei, assembly GCF_040206685.1. Taxonomy (NCBI): domain Eukaryota; kingdom Metazoa; phylum Chordata; class Amphibia; order Anura; family Ascaphidae; genus Ascaphus; species Ascaphus truei. Next base: position 2,664,420 of record NC_134505.1, read on the forward strand.
ACGCTACGTTAGTTAGGGCAGGGTGTGGGTGTAACACCACAGTGAGGCGTTATCATCACGTGGCACACCCACTAACGCCCGGTAAGGATACCGCGGGGACGTGACGCTACGTTAGTTAGGTCAGAGTGTGGGTGTAACCCCACAGTGAGGAGTTATCATCACGTGGCACACCCACTAACGCCCGGTAAGGATAACGCGGGGACGTGACGCTACGTTAGTTAGGTCAGACCTAGCCGTGGCGTCACTCACACCCAGACCCTGATATAGCGCTGTTACAGGGTGTGGGTGTGACCCCGCAGCGAGGTGATATAACTAACGTAGCGTTATCTCCCCCTCTCCTCTCTTCCCCAGCGTGAGTAGAAACCCCTCTTTCCCGGGGTGGCTTGGAGGGAGTAACACTAAGACACACTTACCCTCCCGTTACCGGGAGATAACACAACATTGTGCTACAATAACGTGACGGTAACCCTCTGCTGATGAGATGTAGGACGCCCGCTGTGCGCGCATATAATGAGCTGTGAGGATGCGCGTTACCCTCCGGGAACATCGCGCCCGCTCCTGTGTGAGGTAACGTCCCGGATTTAACGGAGTTTAGTGAATAACGGAACTAAGAGAGGACGCGTATTCAGAAACATAAAGAAAATTCACACGAAGAGTAAAGGCGCCACCTAGTGTTCACAGACGGGATAAATTATATGGGGTAATAGGAGGAGTTATAGGGAGGGGTTATATGGGGTAATAGGAGGAGTTATATGGAGGGGTTATATGGGGTAATAGGAGGAGTTATAGGGAGGGGTTATATGGCGTAATGGGAGGAGTTATGGGAGGGGTTATATGGGGTAATAGAAGGAGTTATAGGGAGCGGTTATATGGGTTAATAGGAGGAGTTATAGGGAGGTGTTATATGGGGTAATAGGAGGAGTTATAGGGAGGGGGTATATGGGGTAATAGGAGGAGTTATAGGGAGGGTTTATATGGCGTAATGGGAGGAGTTATAGGGAGGGGTTATATGCGGCAATAGGAGGAGTTATGTTGAGCAATAGGGGGTATAAGGCGCGGTTATAGGATGCAACATGAAACCGGCCCTGTTAGTGTACGCGTAACCCCATCAGCACCAGATGCGGCTGCAACGCATTTACTCTGGCACTGAAGTAGTTAACCCTCCCTCCCCCCCCTATATTATGAGGGAGGTGTCCCAGCTCCTTCTGTCTGATCTGCACAATGGGGCATTGTTTTCCCAGCGGCACAAGTCCCCTCCCCCCCCCCCCCCCCGTTCCCTTCTTCAAACGCCCGGCGTGTTTACCCAGCGTCCTGCAGCGTCCGCCCGCCCGGAGACCTCCCACCCCCGCGCCCGGAGACCTCCCACCCCCCCGCCCGGAGATGCCCGGAGACCTCCCACCCCCGCGCCCGGAGACCTCCCACCCCCCCGCCCGGAGATGCCCGGAGACCTCCCACCCCCCCCCGCCCGGAGAACGACCACCCCACCCCCCCCCCCGACCCGGAGACCTCCCACCCCCCCCGCCCGGAGACAACCCCCCCCCGCCCGGAGACCTCCCACCCCCCGCGCCCAGAGACCTCCCACCGCCCGGAGACCTCCAACCCCCCCCCCCCCGCCCGGAGACCAACCCGGAGACCTCCCACCCCCCCCCCCCCGGAGACCAGGAGACCAATGAGACCTCCCACCCCCCCCCGCCCGGAGACCTATGGAGACCTCCCACCCGCCCGCCCGCCTGCCCGGAGACCTCCCACCCCCCCCGCTCGGAGACCTCCCACCCCCCCACCCGGAGACCTTGGGAGACCTCCTGGCCGGAGACCTCCCACCCCCCCCGCCCGGAGAACTCCCACCCCCACGGAGACCTCCCACCCCCCCCGCCCGGAGACCTCCCACCCCGCTGAGGGTTCCGCTCCGCCTCCTCCCGCCAAACTCCTCCATAAACACCGCATGGGGAAACCAGCGCTTCCGGCATCAAAGCAACAAAGAAAGCGAGTCCCCGTCCCCCAAGAGCTTACACTCTAAGGCACAAGTTCACTCAAGGGGGCTCTGCTTTAGCCCGCCTTAACTCCGGTCGAACCCCCTCCCCCCCCGAGGTTCGATATCAGCTCTAGGGCGGCCAGGTGTCCAGTATTGAGCCGGACTGTCCTGTGTTTGGACACTCTGTCCAGTAAAGAATTAGAGGCAATACTGGACATGCATGTGTCCGGTATGACCTCTCTGGACATAGTAACCGGACAGGTGTCAGGAGCCTGTGGGTGGCGAGCCAAGGAGAGGAGGAAACAGCACGGAGCAGAGAGGTGTGCGCGTGTGTGTGTCTCTCGAGCACTTGGCACCTTTCAGTCCAGTATTGTCGTAGAAGCCGCCTGCCGACCCCAAGCCTGCGGCGCGTGGAGACAAAGTGACTTGCCCACGGACCCACGGGGAGAGATAGGACACCGGGGGGGTTTATGAACCACAGATTCACCCACTTCCGTGGCGCGAGCGGTGCGTGCGCGCGGGTCTCGAGTGCGTCACACCTTCCACCATTGTGTCCAGCCTTCTCGGAGAAGGCACCAGGCAACCCTGGCTGTTTCGGGGCGGTTCTTCTACCGGCGACCCAAAGCCGCAGAGGGTGAGGTGCGGTGTTGCAGACGCACACTCCTGGGCGGCCATGGGGCTGACGGGCCACGGAACCGCTGCAACTCTTCAGAACCAGCTGCTGCGTTCACGCTGGACGCCCACCTGAGAAGGTTTCTCCCACTGGCACGGTGTGGCAGGGTGGAGGAGAAAATCCCGATGGTAACAGGGGGGGGAGGAATTCGCTGACAGTAACCCAACTCCTGGGGCTGCTCCGGTGTTAGTCAACAAAGGGAGTGAAGAACGTGGCTTGATGTGAATGAACGCAGGAACCTCGCTGGAGAGGACTGTGGGCGACGCCACTGGGGGTGTTTCTACAAGCTGGCGGGGTGGCTGTGTGCAGTATTTAGTGTCTGACTGTATACTGCAGGGGTTTCCAAATCTTTTTTTGGTTAAGGAGCGCTATGTGAAATTTTGAGGAATGCCCACCCTCTCTAATAGCGCGTCTGAGATCAGATGCATTGTAAGGTACCCCAACCCTCTCTAATAGCGCGTCTGAGATCAGATGCATTGTAAGGAACCCCGACCCTCTCTAATAGCGCGTCTGAGATCAGATGCATTGTAAGGAGCCCCGACCCTCTCTAATAGCGCGTCTGAGATCAGATGTATTGTAAGGAACCCCAACCCTCTCTAATAGCGCGTCTGAGATCAGATGCATTGTAAGGAACCCCGACCCTCTCTAATAGCGCGTCTGAGATCAGATGTATTGTGAGGAACCCCGACCCTCTCTAATAGCGCGTCTGAGATCAGATGCATTGTAAGGAACCCCGACCCTCTCTAATAGCGCGTCTGAGATCAGATGCATTGTAAGGAACCCCAACCCTCTCTAATAGCGCGTCTGAGATCAGATGCATTGTAAGGAACCCCGACCCTCTCTAATAGCGCGTCTGATATCAGATGCATTGTAAGGAACCCCGACCCTCTCTAATAGCGCGTCTGAGATCAGATGCATTGTAAGGAACCCCGACCCTCTCTAATAGCGCGTCTGAGATCAGATGCATTGTAAGGAACCCCGACCCTCTCTAATAGCGCGTCTGAGATCAGATGCATTGTAAGGAACCCCGACCCCCTCTAATAGCGCGTCTGAGATCAGGTGCATTGTGAGGAACCCCGACCCTCTCTAATAGCGCGTCTGAGATCAGATGCATTGTAAGGAACCCCAACCCTCTCTAATAGCGCGTCTGAGATCAGATGCATTGTGAGGAACCCCAACCCTCTCTAATAGCGCGTCTGAGATCAGATGTATTGTAAGGAGCCCCGACCCTCTCTATAGGGAGAGGTATTAGCAGCAGGATGTTAGGGTGTATAGGGAGAGGTATTACTGTATCAGCGGGGTGTTAGGGTGTATAGGGAGAGGTATTATCAGCGGGTGTTAGGGTGTATAGGGAGAGGTATTAGCAGCAGGGTGTTAGGGTATATAGGGAGAGGTATTAGCAGCGGGATGTTAGTGTGTATAGGGAGAGGTATTATCAGCGGGATATTAGTGTGTATAGGGAGGGGTATTATCAGCGGGATGTTAGGGTGTATAGGGAGAGGTATTAGCAGCGGGATGTTAGGGTGCATAGGGAGAGGTATTAGCAGCGGGTGTTAGGGTGTATAGGGAGAGGTATTAGCAGCGGGATGTTGGGGTGTATAGGGAGAGGTATTAGCAGCGGGGTGTTAGGGTGTATAGGGAGAGGTATTAGCAGCAGGGTGTTAGGGTGTATAGGGAGAGGTATTAGCAGCGGGGTGTTAGGGTGTATAGGGAGAGGTATTATCAGCGGGTGTTAGGGTGTATAGGGAGAGGTATTATCAGCGGGTGTTAGGGTGTATAGGGAGAGGTATTAGCAGCAGGATGTTATGGTGTATAGGGAGAGGTATTAGCAGTGGGGTGTTAGGGTGTATAGGGAGAGGTATTAGCAGCAGGATGTTAGGGTGTATAGGGAGAGGTATTAGCAGCAGGGTGTTAGGGTGTATAGGGAGAGGTATTATCAGCAGGATGTTAGGGTGTATAGGGAGAGGTATTAGCAGCAGGATGTTAGGGTGTATAGGGAGAGGTATTAGCAGCAGGATGTTAGGGTGTATAGGGAGAGGTATTAGCAGCGGGATGTTAGGGTGTATAGGGAGAGGTATTAGCAGCGGGGTGTTAGGGTGTATAGGGAGAGGTATTATCAGCGGGGTGTTAGGGTGTATAGGGAGAGGTATAAGCAGCGGGGTGTTAGGGTGTATAGGGAGAGGTATTAGCAGCAGGGTGTTAGGGTGTATAGGGAGAGGTATTAGCAGCAGGATGTTATGGTGTATAGGGAGAGGTATTAGCAGTGGGGTGTTAGGGTGTATAGGGAGAGGTATTAGCAGCGGGATGTTAGGGTGCATAGGGAGAGGTATTAGCAGCGGGTGTTAGGGTGTATAGGGAGAGGTATTAGCAGCAGGGTGTTAGGGTGTATAGGGAGAGGTATTAGCAGCAGGACGTTAGGGTGTATAGGGAGAGGTATTAGCAGCGGGGTGTTAGGGTGTATAGGGAGAGATATTAGCAGCGGGGTGTTAGCATGTATAGGGAGAGGTATTAGCAGCGGGATGTTAGTGTGTATAGGGAGAGGTATTATCAGCGGGATATTAGTGTGTATAGGGAGGGGTATTATCAGCGGGATGTTAGGGTGTATAGGGAGAGGTATTAGCAGCGGGATGTTAGGGTGTATAGGGAGAGGTATTAGCAGCGGGTGTTAGGGTGTATAGTGAGAGGTATTAGCAGTGGGGTGTTAGGGTGCATAGGGAGAGGTATTAGCAGCGGGTGTTAGGGTATATAAGGATTATCCTAAAAACCCAAGCTATTGGGGGGGGGGGGGGGGTCTTGAGGCCTGGCGCTGCCCCCCCCCCCCCCCCTGGCTCAGAGGATACACGCTACCCTCAGGGACCACCCCGTCCTCTCCCGTCTTCGGCAAACGTCCCCGTTATGAACCCGGATTTAACACAGCTTAGTGGACCTGGGCCTCCGTGTATATACCGCCCATATAACGCATACACTTGCCGTGCGCGGGCAGCGCCGTGCGTGGCATAGCTCGCATTTCCCGCTCCGGCTGCCATAGCAACCTGCAAACTGTTTGGTGACGATGGATTTATAGGCCGCGGGTGAGCCTCCCGGAGCCAGCTGTTTGTGGATGTAACTGTTACACGGCCCAGAGACTCCGGCCGAGCTCAGCCGCACCCAACAAGGCAGCATTCACGTCTCGCCATCTGTATACATATATATATTATAATGCCATGTCGACTAAACGGTGCTGTCGACGTTGTCGCACGTGATGTCGTAGGCTCCCCACCGTATTATGGAGTGGGGTTTATGGGTGTAAGATCCGGGGCGGGGGGGGGGTATGCTGTCCCTATTAAGCGTCACCCTCGCTTTAAGACGCACGCGGAGTGGGCTGGCGTTTAAAGATGGCGCCGACGCAGAAGGCGAGGCTGGGAGCAGTGTCAGGCGGTGAGTGCTTCTCCCCACGCTGCCTCCCTGCGCGGGTATCGGGTTGGCAGGAGGGGGCCCGGCGCTGTTTGTGGAGCTGCCGGGCCTGTGTTGGTTCCCAGGCTCTGTCCTGGCTCTGGTCCAAGGCCCGGTTTAGCTCACAAGGCCCGGTATTTCTGTACATTCCCTGGCTCGCACAGCAGAAATAGCGCTCATTCCCGCAGGAGTTATATGGGGCGCTGTGTGTGTGTATTAGTGTGTGTGTCTCAATGTGTTTGTGTATCAGTGTGAGTGTATCATTGTATTTACTGTATGTGTCAGTTTGTGTGTCTCAATGTATTTGTGTATCAGTGTGAGTGTATCATTGTATTTACTCTATGTGTCAGTTTGTGTGTCTCAATGTATTTGTGTATCAGTGTGAGTGTATCATTGTATTTACTGTATGTGTCAGTTTGTGTGTCTCAATTTATTTGTGTATCAGTGTGAGTGTATCATTGTATTTACTCTGTGTGTCAGTTTGTGTGTCTCAATGTATTTGTGTATCAGTGTGAGTGTATCATTGTTTTTACTGTGTGTGTCAGTTTGTGTGTCTCAATGTATTTGTGTATCAGTGTGAGTGTATCATTGTATTTACTGTATGTGTCAGTTTGTGTGTTTCAATGTATTTGTGTATCAGTGTGAGTGTATCATTGTATTTACTGTGTGTGTCAGTTTGTGTGTCTCAATGTATTTGTGTATCAGTGTGAGTGTATCATTGTATTTACTGTGTGTGTCAGTTTGTGTGTCTCAATGTATTTGTGTATCAGTGTGAGTGTATCATTGTATTTACTGTATGTGTCAGTTTGTGTGTCTCAATGTATTTGTGTATCAGTGTGAGTGTATCAATGTATTTACTCTATGTGTCAGTTTGTGTGTTTCAATGTATTTGTGTATCAGTGTGAGTGTATCATTGTATTTACTGTATGTGTCAGTTTGTGTGTTTCAATGTATTTGTGTATCAGTGTGAGTGTATCATTGTATTTACTGTATGTGTCAGTTTGTGTGTTTCAATGTATTTGTGTATCAGTGTGAGTGTATCATTGTATTTACTGTGTGTGTCAGTTTGTGTGTTTATGTGTATGTGTATCAGTGTCAGTGACTATTAGTGGATGTGTGTGTGTGTGTGTGTGTGTGTGTCAGTGACTGTTAGTTGATGTGTGTGTGTTTCAGTGACTGTTTGTGGATTTGTGTGTGTGTGTGTGTCAGTGACTGTTAGTATGTGTGTGTGTCAGTGACTGTTAAAGGATGTGTGCACTGTGTGTGTGTGTTTTGTGTGTTAGTGTGAGTATCAGTGTGTAACTGTGTGTGCACTGTGTGTGTGTGTGTCAGTGACTGTTAGTGTGTGTGTGTAGTGGTTAAAGCGCTCCAGGCACTGTCATTAGTTCACCTTCTATGATAGTGACGAGGGACAGCACACACACTGGCTGACACGCACACTGGATGACACACACACTGGCTGACACGCACACTGGGTGACACGCACACTGGGTGACACGCACACTGGGTGACACGCACACACACTGGGTGACACACACACACACACTGGGTGACATACACACTGGGTGACACACACACACTGGGTGACACACACACACACACTGGGTGACATACACAATGGGTGACGCGCACACTGGGTGACACACACACACTGGGTGACACACACACACTGGGTGACATACACACTGGGTGACACGCACACACTGGGTGACACACACACACACACTGGGTGACATACACACTGGGTGACGCGCACACTGGGTGACACACACACACTGGGTGACACACACACACTGGGTGACATACACACTGGGTGACACGCACACACTGGGTGACACACACACACACACTGGGTGACATACACACTGGGTGACGCGCACACTGGGTGACACACACACACACACACACACACTGGGTGACATACACAATGGGTGACGCGCACACTGGGTGACACACACACACTGGGTGACACACACACACTGGGTGACATACACACTGGGTGACACGCACACACTGGGTGACACACACACACACACTGGGTGACATACACAATGGGTGACGCGCACACTGGGTGACACACACACACTGGGTGACACACACACACTGGGTGACATACACACTGGGTGACACGCACACACTGGGTGACACACACACACACACTGGGTGACATACACACAGGGTGACGCGCACACTGGGTGACACACACACACACTGGGTGACATACACACTGGGTGACACGCACACACTGGGTGACACACACACACACACTGGGTGACATACACACTGGGTGACGCGCACACTGGGTGACACACACACACTGGGTGACACACACACACACACACACACACTGGGTGACATACACACTGGGTGACGCGCACACTGGGTGATACACACACACACACTGGGTGACACACACACACACACTGGGTGACACGCACACTGGGTGACACGCACACACACTGGGTGACACACACTGGGTGACATACACACTGGGTGACCCACACACACACTGGGTGACACACACACACACTGGGTGACATACACACTGGGTGACATACACACTGGGTGACATACACACTGGGTGACCCACACACACACTGGGTGACATACACACTGGGTGACGCGCACACTGGGTGATACACACACACACACTGGGTGACACACACACACACACTGGGTGACACGCACACACACTGGGTGACACGCACACACACACACTGGGTGACGCGCACACACACTGGGTGACACACACTGGGTGACATACACACTGGGTGACACGCACACACACTGGGTGACACGCACACACACACACTGGGTGACGCGCACACACACTGGGTGACACACACTGGGTGACATACACACTGGGTGACCCACACACACACTGGGTGACGCACACACACACACTGGGTGACATTCACACTGGGTGACATACACACTGGGTGACCCACACACACACTGGGTGACACGCACACACTGGGTGACATACACACTGGGTGACGCGCACACTGGGTGATACACACACACACACTGGGTGACATACACACTGGGTGACCCACACAGGTGCGACAAGCGGAGTTTACCCGTTAACAGTTTCTTTCTCCGTACACAAAGATATCCGGGGGAAGAAATGTGGATTTGCAATTAGCGACCGCAGGGAAAACGCTGGGACAATAGGGAGCGGTCCAGGCGTCGCGTCCAAACAATAGGACCAAGAACCCGCAGGAAGCCCCCTTCCTCCCGGCTAATTACTGACCTAATCTGCATTCCTGGGGTGTAAGGACATTCACATCAAGTCTTTCCTGAGAGCACAGCGACAGCGGCTGAATCTATACACCCCTCAAAGTGACCTAATGACAGGGACGTGGCTAATGGGTTAAAGGGTCAGTCCCACGTAGGGGCAAAGTGACCTAATGACAGGGACGTGTTTAATGGGTTAAAGGGACAGTCACACGTGGGAGCAAAGTGACATAATGACCGGGACGTGTTTAATGGGTTAAAGGGTCAGTCCCTCGTAGTGGCAAAGTGACCTAATGACAGGGACGTGTTTAATGGGTTAAAGGGTCAGTCCCACGTAGGGGCAAAGTGACCTAATGACAGGGACGTCTTTAATGGGTTAAAGGGACAGTCCCACGTAGGGGCAAAGTGACCTAATGACAGGGACGTGTTTAATGGGTTAAAGGGTCAGTCCCTCGTAGGGGCAAAGTGACCTAATGACAGGGACGTGTTTAATGGGTTAAAGGGTCAGTCCCACGTAGGGGCAAAGTGACCTAATGACAGGGACATGTTTAATGGGTTAAAGGGTCAGTGCCACGTAGGGGCAAAGTGACCTAATGACAGGGACGTGTTTAATGGGTTAAAGGGTCAGTCCCACGTAGGGGCAAAGTGACCTAATGACAGGGACATGTTTAATGGGTTAAAGGGTCAGTGCCACGTAGGGGCAAAGTGACCTAATGACAGGGACATGTTTAATGGGTTAAAGGGTCAGTCCCACGTAGGGGCAAAGTGACCTAAAAAAACAGTGATGTGGTTAATGGGTTAAAGGGTCAGTCCCACGTAGGGGCAAAGTGACCTAATGACAGGGACGTGTTTAGTGGGTTAAAGGGTCAGTCCCTTGTAGGAGCAAAGTGACCTAATGACAGGGACATGGTTAATGGGTTAAAGGGTCAGTCCCACGTAGGGGCAAAGTGACCTAATGACAGGGACATGGTTAATGGGTTAAAGGGTCAGTCCCACGTAGGGGCAAAGTGACCTAATGACAGGGACATGGTTAATGGGTTAAAGGGTCAGTCCCACGTAGTGGCAAAGTGACCTAATGACAGGGACATGTTTAATGGGTTAAAGGGTCAGTCCCACGTAGTGGCAAAGTGACCTAATGACAGGGACGTGTGTAATGGGTTAAAGGGTCAGTCCCACGTAGGGGCAAAGTGACCTAATGACAGATGTTGCCTTGGTCCTGCCCCTCCGGCTGTGATGACTGGATCCGGGACGGGGTATTTCCCGGGTACCCCCCCGTGTCAGTGAGGCTGGGGGGAGCGGGGTGACCCGGATCAGTGTGACAGGGCGGCTGGTCAGGTGACACGTTGCTGCTGTCATCGCTGAGCCTCGGTCTGCTCCAGTCCAACCGTGTGACGGCGGCCGGACACGCCCAGCACACAGGCATTCAGGAGCCCATCTAATACACAGGTAGCAGGGACACGTACCTCTCACCCGCGCCTAATACACAGGCATCAGGGACACGTACCTCTCACCCGCGCCTAATACACAGGCATCAGGGACACGTAACTCTCACCCACTCCTAATACACAGACATCAGGGACACGTACCTCTCACCCGCGCCTAATACACAGGCATCAGGGACACGTAACTCTCACCCACTCCTAATACACAGGCATCAGGGACACGTACCTCTCACCCACTCCTAATACACAGGCATCAGGGACACGTAACTCTCACCCACTCCTAATACACAGACATCAGGGACACGTACCTCTCACCCCCTCCTAATACACAGGCATCAGGGACACGTACCTCTCACCCCCTCCTAATACACAGACATCAGGGACACGTAACTCTCACCCACTCCTAATACACAGGCATCAGGGACACGTACCTCTCACCCCCTCCTAATACACAGGCATCAGGGACACGTACCTCTCACCCCCTCCTAATACACAGGCATCAGGGACACGTACCTCTCACCCACTCCTAATACACAGACATCAGGGACACGTAACTCTCACCCACTCCTAATACACAGACATCAGGGACACGTACCTCTCACCCCCTCCTAATACACAGGCATCAGGGACACGTACCTCTCACCCCCTCCTAATACACAGGCATCAGGGACACGTACCTCTCACCCCCTCCTAATACACAGGCATCAGGGACACGTACCTCTCACCCCCTCCTAATACACAGGCATCAGGGACACGTACCTCTCACCCCCTCCTAATACAGAGACATCAGGGACACGTACCTCTCACCCCCTCCTAATACACAGGCATCAGGGACACGTAACTCTCACCCTCTCCTAATACACAGGCATCAGGGACACGTACCTCTCACCCCCTCCTAATACACAGGCATCAGGGACACGTACCTCTCACCCCCTCCTAATACACAGGCATCAGGGACACGTACCTCTCACCCCCTCCTAATACACAGGCATCAGGGACACGTACCTCTCACCCCCTCCTAATACACAGGCATCAGGGACACGTACCTCTCACCCCCTCCTAATACACAGGCATCAGGGACACGTAACTCTCACCCGCGCCTAATACACAGGCATCAGGGACACGTACCTCTCACCCGCGCCTAATACACAGACATCAGGGACACGTAACTCTCACCCGCCCCTAATACACAGGCATCAGGGACACGTACCTCTCACCCGCGCCTAATACACAGACATCAGGGACACGTAACTCTCACCCGCGCCTAATACACAGGCATCAGGGACACGTACCTCTCACCCGCGCCTAATACACAGACATTAGGGACACGTACCTCTCACCCCCTCCTAATACACAGGCACCAGGGACACGTACCTCTCACCCGCGCCTAATACACAGGCATCAGGGACACGTACATCTCACCCACTCCTAATACACAGGCACCAGGGACACGTACCTCTCACCCCCGCCTAATACACAGGCATCAGGGACACGTACCTCTCACCCCCTACTAATACACAGACATCAGGGTCACGCACCTCTCACCCCCTCCTAATACACAGGCATCAGGGACACGTATCTGTCACACGCTCCTAATACACAGGCATCAGGGGCACGTATCTTTCACACGCTCCTAATACACAGGCATCAGGGACACGTACCTCTCACCCGCGCCTAATACACAGACATCAGGGACACGTAACTCTCACCCACTCCCAATACACAGGCACCAGGGACACGTACCTCTCACCCCCGCATAATACACAGACATCAGGGACACGTACCTCTCACCCCCTCCTAATACACAGACATCAGGGTCACGCACCTCTCACCCCCTCCTAATACACAGGCATCAGGGACACGTATCTGTCACACGCTCCTAATACACAGGCATCAGGGGCACGTATCTTTCACACGCTCCTAATACACAGGCATCAGGGACACGTACCTCACACCTCCTAATACACAGGCATCAGGGACACGTACCTCTCACCCCCTCCTAATACACAGACATCAGGGACACGTAACTCTCACCCCCTCCTAATACACAGGCATCAGGGACACGTACCTCTCACCCCCTCCTAATACACAGGCATCAGGGACACGTACCTCTCACCCACTCCTAATACACAGGCATCAGGGACACGTACCTCTCACCCACTCCTAATACACAGGCATCAGGGACACGTACCTCTCACCCCCTCGTAATACACAGGCATCAGGGACACGTACCTCTCACCCACTCCTAATACACAGGCATCAGGGACACGTACCTCCCACCCCCTCCTAATACACAGGCATCAGGGACACGTACCTCTCACCCCCTCCTAATACACAGGCATCAGGGACATGTACCTCTCACCCCCTCCTAATACACAGATATCAGGCACACGTACCTCTCACCCCCTCCTAATACACAGGCATCAGGGACACGTACCTCTCACCCCCTCCTAATACACAGATATCAGGCACACGTACCTCTCACCCCCTCCTAATACACAGGCATCAGGGACACATACCTCTCACCCACTCCTAATACACAGGCATCAGGGACACGTACCTCTCACCCCCTCCTAATACACAGATATCAGGCATTCGTACTTCTCACCCCCTCCTAATACACAGGCATCAGGGACACGTACATCTCACCCCCTCCTAATACACAGACATCAGGGACACGTACCTCTCACCTCCTCCTAATACACAGACATCAGGGACACGTACCTCTCACCTCCTCCTAATACACAGACATCAGGGACACGTACCTCTCACCCTCTCCTAATACACAGGCATCAGGGACACGTACCTCTCACCCCCTCCTAATACACAGGCATCAGGGACATGTACCTCTCACCCCCTCCTAATACACAGATATCAGGCACACGTACCTCTCACCCCCTCCTAATACACAGGCATCAGGGACACGTACCTCTCACCCCCTCCTAATACACAGATATCAGGCACACGTACCTCTCACCCCCTCCTAATACACAGGCATCAGGGACACGTACATCTCACCCCCTCCTAATACACAGGCATCAGGGACACGTACCTCTCACCTCCTCCTAATACACAGACATCAGGGACACACCTCTCACCTAATACACAGGTATCAGGGACACGCACCTCTCTCCCCCCTTCTAATACACAGACATCAGGGACACGTACCTCTCACCCCCACCTAATACATAGGTATCAGGAACACGTACCTCTCAACCCCGCCTAATACACAGGCATCAGGGACACATACCTCTCACCCCCTACTAATACACAGGCATCAGGGACACGTACCTCTCACCCCCTCCTAATACACAGGCATCAGGGACACGTACCTCTCACCCCCTCCTAATACACAGGCATTAGGGACACATACCTCTCACCTATTCCTCACACACACAGATGTTAGGGACACACCTCTCACACACTCCCCCCTCCCCCCCACCCAGCGACCGTACAAACAGGGGGTGTAATATCACGGCTGGGACGCGGGCAGGCTTCTGAGGGGCTGCCCTCTTCCTGCGCTGTGTCTGGGTCTCAGGAAGCCTTTGAAATCGCTGTCAACATTGTAATATGGCCCCAGCGACGAGACAGCGGCGACACGATCTGTCAGACGCCAAGAAGCACAGCGCGGACATCCAGTGTATAAGGGATCCCGCTGGAGGACACTATAGGGGGTGAATGTTTAACCCATGTTGTGCTGGAGAGAGCTGCCACGCATATTATGCTGCCTGTCCCCTGATATTATCCAGCATGTGTGGTTGGCTTGTGTACTGTATACAGTGAGGTGGTAATGAGGAGCTGCCCTGAACTCTGGTACAGAATATCTGTATGTCAGGGCTAGATAGATAGACAGACAGACAGACAGACAGACAGACAGACAGACAGACAGACAGACAGACAGACAGACAGACAGACAGACAGACAGACAGACAGATAGATAGATAGATAGATAGATAGATAGATAGATAGATGGATGGATGGATACTGATAGATAGACAGATAGATAGATAGATAGATAGATAGATAGACAGACAGACAGACAGACAGACAGACAGACAGACAGACAGACAGACAGACAGACAGACAGACAGACAGACAGACAGACAGACAGATAGATAGATAGATAGATAGATGGGCTGGAGAGGATGGGATGAGGGAATGTGTGGGAGCGACGTGGAGAAGAGAGGCTGTAACCGCAGGACCTGGGGGATCACTGGGGAGACTTCATCCAGCAGTGGGGAGACACGGGCTGGGGAGGACGGGATGAGGGAATGTGTGGGAGCGACGTGGAGAAGAGAGGCTGTAACCGCAGGACCTGGGAGATCACTGGGGGGGCGTCATCCAGCAGTGGGGAGACACGGGCTGGAGAGGATGGGATGAGGGAGTGTGTGGGAGCGACGTGGAGAAGAGAGGCTGTAACCGCAGGACCTGGGAGATCACTGGGGAGGCTTCATCCAGCAGTGGGGAGACACGGGCTGGAGAGGATGGGATGAGGGAGTGTGTGGGAGCGACGTGGAGAAGAGAGGCTGTAACCGCAGGACCTGGGAGATCACTGGGGAGGCTTCATCCAGCAATGGGGAGACACGGGCTGGGGAGGATGGGATGAGGGAATGTGTGGGAGCGACGTGGAGAAGAGAG
This sequence comes from Ascaphus truei, assembly GCF_040206685.1. Taxonomy (NCBI): domain Eukaryota; kingdom Metazoa; phylum Chordata; class Amphibia; order Anura; family Ascaphidae; genus Ascaphus; species Ascaphus truei. The sequence goes on from NC_134505.1 coordinate 2,679,814, forward strand.
GCTGTAACCGCAGGACCTGGGAGGTCACTGGGGAGGCTTCATCCAGCAGTGGGGAGACACGGGCTGGAGAGGATGGGATGAGGGAATGTGTGGGAGCGACGTGGAGAAGAGAGGCTGTAACCGCAGGACCTAGGAGATCACTGGGGGCTTCATCCAGCAGTGGGGAGACACGGGCTGGAGAGGATGGGATGAGGGAATGTGTGGGGGCGGCGTGGAGAAGAGAGGCTGTAACCGCAGGACCTGGGAGGTCACTGGGGAGACTTCATCCAGCAGTGGGGAGACACGGGCTGGAGAGGATGGGATGAGGGAATGTGTGGGAGCGACATGGAGAGGAGAGGCTGTAACCGCAGGACCTGGGGGATCACTGGGGCGGCTTCATCCAGCAGTGGGGAGACACGGGCTGGAGAGGATGGGATGAGGGAATGTGTGGGAGCGACGTGGAGAAGAGAGGCTGCAACCGCAGGACCTGGGGGATCACTGGGGAGGCTTCATCCAGCAGTGGGGAGACACGGGCTGGAGAGGATGGGATGAGGGAATGTGTGGGAGCGACATGGAGAGGAGAGGCTGTAACCGCAGGACCTGGGGGATCACTGGGGCGGCTTCATCCAGCAGTGGGGAGACACGGGCTGGAGAGGATGGGATGAGGGAATGTGTGGGAGCGACATGGAGAGGAGAGGCTGTAACCGCAGGACCTGGGAGATCACTGGGGCGGCTTCATCCAGCAGTGGGGAGACACGGGCTGGAGAGGATGGGATGAGGAAATGTGTGGGGGCGGCGTGGAGAAGAGAGGCTGTAACCGCAGGACCTGGGAGGTCACTGGGGAGGCTTCATCCAGCAGTGGGGAGACCAGGGCTGGAGAGGATGGGATGAGGGAATGTGAGGGAGAGACGTGGAGAAGAGAGGCTGTAACCGCAGGACCTGGGAGATCAGGGGGAGGCTTCATCCAGCAGTGGGGAGACATGAGCTGGAGAGGATGGGATGAGGGAACGTGTGGGAGCGATGTGGAGAAGAGAGGCTGTAACCGCAGGACCTGGGGGATCACTGGGGAGGCTTCATCCAGCAGTGGGGAGACACGGGCTGGGGAGGATGGGATGAGGGAATGTGTGGGAGCGACGTGGAGAAGAGAGGCTGTAACCGCAGGACCTGGGAGATCACTGGGAAGGCTTCATCCAGCAGTGGGGAGACACGGGCTGGAGAGGATGGGATGAGGGAATGTGTGGGAGCGACGTGGAGAAGAGAGGCTGTAACCGCAGGACCTGGGAGATCACTGGGGGGGCTTCATCCAGCAGTGGGGAGACACGAGCTGGAGAGGATGGGATGAGGGAGTCTGTGGGAGCGACGTGGAGAAGAGAGGCTGTAACCGCAGCACCTGGGAGATCACTGGGGAGGCTTCATCCAGCAGTGGGGAGACACGGGCTGGAGAGGATGGGATGAGGGAATGTGTGGGAGCGACGTGGAGAAGAGAGGCTGTAATCGCAGGACCTGGGAGATCACTGGGGAGACTTCATCCAGCAGTGGGGAGACGCGGGCTGGAGAGGACGGGATGAGGGAATATGTGGGAGCGACGTGGAGAAGAGAGGCTGTAACCGCAGGACCTGGGAGATCACTGGGGGCTTCATCCAGCAGTGGGGGGACACGGGCTGGAGAGGATGATGATAGGTAGAGAAACATATAGATAGATACTGTACAGTAATGTTCCTATACTGTATAATATGTGTATGTCTTAAACAGTCCTGTTTTCCCAGCCACTATATTCCCTAGCGCACATTTTTACTTGGTCTACAAAAAGGTGAGAACGGAAAGCCAGGAGTGTAGAAGGAGAGGGGTCAGGGTCTCCTCAGGACAGCTGGACAATCAACCCCTCCAAGCCGTGGAGGCCAGCACAGAAAGTATGAACGGGCAGAGCAGCAGTGAGGGCGGGCGGGCGGGAGGGGGCCTGGTGGCGGGGTGAAGCCCGTATTCCCGCACTGCCAGCTGGAGGAACTCGGGGACGGTGCGTGCCGGGGGTATGAGTCACGCGGCTAAAATTGGGTCCTGGCTTGTTACAAGTGGACACGGCATTAGTTTCTCCTTACACCCCGCAGGGCGATGGGGAGGAGAGGGAGCCGGGCGGGGGGGATACTTACATGCAGGGGGAAATGGTCCTTCTAAAGAGATCCATACCCCCCTCCTAATACACAGGCATCAGGGACACGTACCTCTCACCCCCGCCTAATACACAGGCATCAGGGACACGTACCTCTCACCCCCGCCTAATACACAGGCATCAGGGACACGTACCTCTCACCCCCGCCTAATACACAGGCATCAGGGACATGTACCTCTCACCCCCTCCTAATACACAGGCATCAGGGACACGTACCTCTCACCCCCGCCTAATACACAGGCATCAGGGACACGTACCTCTCACCCCCTCCTAATACACAGGCATCAGGGACACGTACCTCTCACCCCCTCCTAATACACAGGCATCAGGGACACGTACCCCTCACCCCCGCCTAATACACAGACATCAGGGACACGTACCTCTCACCCCCGCCTAATACACAGGCATCAGGGACACGTACCTCTCACCCCCGCCTAATACACAGGCATCAGGGACACGTACCTCTCACCCCCTCATAATACACAGACACCAGGGACACATACCTCTCACCCCCTCCTAATACACAGACATCAGGGACATGTACCTCTCACCTCCTCCTAATACAGAGATCAGGGACACGTACCTCTCACCCCCTCCTAATACACAGACATCAGGGACACGTACCTCTCACCCCCTCCTAATACATAGGCATCAGGGACACGTACCTCTCTCCCCCTCATAATACACAGACACCAGGGACACATACCTCTCACCCCCTCCTAATACACAGACATCAGGCACACGTACCTCTCACCCCCTTCTCCTACACACGTATATAAAGGACACATACCTCTCCTCACCCCCGCCCCCACACACACAGATGTTAGGGACACATACCTCTCACCCCCCCCCCCATACACACACAGATGTTAGGGACACATACCTCTCACCCCCTCCACTGCCCCCCCCCACATATAGATGTTAGGGACACATACCTCTCACCCCCCCCCCACACACACACACAGATGTTAGGGACACATACCTCTCACCCCCTCCACTCCCCCCACCCCACATACAGATGTTAGGGACACATACCTCTCACCCCCCCCCCCCCCCTACTCCCCGCCCCCACATACAGATGTTAGGGACACATACCTAACCCCCTCACACATACACATAGGAACACATACTTAACACACACACACACACACACACAGATGTTAGGGACACATACCTAACACCCCCCGCACACACATAGGAACACATACCTAACACACACACACAGATGTTAGGGACACATACCTAACACCCCCCGCACACACAAAGGAACACATACTTAACACACACACACACACACACACACACACACACACACACACACACACACAGACACACACACACACACACACACACACACACACACACACACACACACACACACACACACACACACACACACACGTTAGGGACACATACCTAACACAAACACACACAAACACACACACACACACACACACACACAGATGTTAGGAACACATACTTAACACACGCTCAGATGTTAAGAATTGTGTCCTTGTGGGGAGACACAGGGGTTATGGTGCTACAGAGATGTCACTCGGCTCCAGTATAACACACATAGAAACAGAGAACATACCGGCAGGTAAGAATCACTTGCGCCATTTTTATATCCGCTGTGAAACCTCACACCCGATCTGACCTTGTGCCTATCCCAAGCCTGTGTGACTTCCCGTACTGTACAAACCCCGACCACCTCCGCTGGGAGCCGATTCCATGCATCCACCACCCTTTTGAGAAGCGCTTCCTCACACCTTCCAGCGTCGGAGAATTACTCCTTGTTCTGGCGCTTCTCTCTCTAAGCGGCACATATTAACCCTTTATATATGTGACAGTGTCTCTCATATCCCCCTCTCCCTTCTCCCCTCTAAGCTGCACATATTAACCCTTTATATATGTGGCAGTGTCTCTCATACCCCCCTCTCCCTTCTCCCCTCTAAGCTGCACATATTAACCCTTTATATATGTGACAGTGTCTCTCATATCCCCCTCTCCCTTCTCCCCTCTAAGCTGCACATATTAACCCTTTATATATGTGACAGTTTCTCTCATATCCCCCTCTCCCTTCTCCCTTCTAAGCGGCACATATTAACCCTTTATATATGTGACAGTGTCTCTCATATCCCCCTCTCCCTTCTCCCCTCTAAGCTGCACATATTAACCCTTTATATATGTGGCAGTGTCTCTCATACCCCCCTCTCCCTTCTCCCCTCTAAGCTGCACATATTAACCCTTTATATATGTGACAGTGTCTCTCATATCCCCCTCTCCCTTCTCCCTTCTAAGCGGCACATATTAACCCTTTATATATGTGACAGTCTCTCATATCCCCCTCTCCCTTCTAAGCTGCACATATTAACCCTTTATATATGTGACAGTGTCTCTCATACCCCCCTCTCCCTTCTCTCTCTAAACTGCACATATTAACCCTTTATATATGTGACAGTGTTTCTCATATCCCCCTCTCCCTTCTCCCTTCTAAGCGGCACATATTAACCCTTTATATATGTGACAGTGTCTCTCATATCCCCCTCTCCCTTCTAAGCTGCACATATTAACCCTTTATATATGTGACAGTGTCTCTCATATCCCCCTCTCCCTTCTCTCCTCTAAGCTGCACGTATTAACCCTTTATATATGTGACAGTGTCTCTCATATCCCCCTCTCCCTTCTCTCTCTAAGCTGCACATATTAACCCTTTATATATGTGACAGTGTCTCTCATATCCCCCTCTCCCTTCTCTCTCTAAGCGGCACATATTAACCCTTTATATATGTGACAGTGTCTCCCATACCCCCCTCTCCCTTCTCTCTCTAAGCTGCACATATTAACCCTTTATATATGTGACAGTGTCATATCCCCCTCTCCCTTCTCTCCTCTAAGCTGCACATATTAACCCTTTATATATGTGACAGTGTCTCCGATACCCCCCTCTCCCTTCTCTCTCTAAGCTGCACATATTAACCCTTTATATATGTGACAGTGTCATATCCCCCTCTCCCTTCTCTCTCTAAGCGGCACATATTAACCCTTTATATATGTGACAGTGTCTCTCATATCCCCCTCTCCCATATCTCCTCTAAGCTGCACATATTAACCCTTTATATATGTGACAGTGTCTCTCATATCCCCCTCTCCCTTCTAAGCTGCACATATTAACCCTTTATATATGTGGCAGTGTCTCCCATATCCCCTCTCCCTTCTCCCCCCTAAGCTGCACATATTAACCCTTTGTATATGTGACAGTGTTTCCCATATCCCCCTCTCCCTTCTCCCCTCTAAGCTGCACATATTAACCCTTTATATATGTGACAGTGTTTCCCATATCCCCCTCTCCCTTCTCCCCCCTAAGCTGCACATATTAACCCTTTATATATGTGACAGTGTCTCTCATATCCCCCTCTCCCTTCTCCCCTCTAAGCTGCACATATTAACCCTTTATATATATGTGACAGTGTCTCTCATATCCCTCTCCATTCTCCCCTCTAAGCTGCACATATTAACCCTTTATATATGTGATAGTGTCTCCCATATCCCCCTCTCCCTTCTCCCCCTAAGCTGCACATATTAACCCTTTATATATGTGACAGTGTCTCCCATATCCCCCTCTCCCTTCTCCCCTCTAAGCTGCACATATTAACCCTTTATATATGTGTGTCTCTCATATCCCTCTCTCCCTTCTCCCCTCTAAGCTGCGCATATTAACCCTTTATATATGTGACAGTGTCTCTCATATCCCCCTCTCCCTTCTCCCCTCTAAGCTGCACATATTAACCCTTTATATATGTGACAGTGTCTCTCATATCCCCCTCTCCCTTCTCCCTTCTAAGCTGCACATATTAACCCTTTATATATGTGACAGTGTCTCTCATATCCCCCTCTCCCTTCTCCCCTCTAAGCTGCACATATTAACCCTTTATATATGTGACAGTGTTTCTCATATCCCCCTCTCCCTTCTAAGCTGCACATATTAACCCTTTATATATGTGGCAGTGTCTCCCATATCCCCCTCTCCCTTCTCCCCCCTAAGCTGCACATATTAACCCTTTATATATGTGACAGTGTTTCCCATATCCCCCTCTCCCTTCTCCCCTCTAAGCTGCACATATTAACCCTTTATATATGTGACAGTGTTTCCCATATCCCCCTCTCCCTTCTCCCCCCTAAGCTGCACATATTAACCCTTTATATATGTGACAGTGTCTCTCATATCCCCCTCTCCCCTCTAAGCTGCACATATTAACCCTTTATATATGTCACAATTCCTCTCATATCCCCCTCTCCCTTCTCCCCTCTAAGCTGCACATATTAACCCTTTATATATATGTGACAGTGTCTCTCATATCCCTCTCCCTTCTCCCCTCTAAGCTGCACATATTAACCCTTTATATATGTGACAGTGTTTCTCATATCCCCCTCTCCCTTCTAAGCTGCACATATTAACCCTTTATATATGTGACAGTTTCTCTCATATCCCCCTCTCCCTTCTCCCCTCTAAGCTGCACATATTAACCCTTTATATATGTGACAGTGTCTCTCATATCCCCCTCTCCCTTCTCCCCTCTAAGCTGCACATATTAACCCTTTATATATGTGACAGTGTCTCCCATATCCCCCTCTCCCTTCTCTCTCTAAGCTGCACATATTAACCCTTTATATATGTGACAGTGTCTCTCATATCCCCCTCTCCCTTCTCCCCTCTAAGCGGCACATATTAACCCTTTATATATGTGACAGTGTCTCCCATATCCCCCTCTCCCTTCTCTCTCTAAGCTGCACATATTAACCCTTTATATATGTGACAGTGTCTCTCATATCCCCCTCTCCCTTCTCCCCTCTAAGCTGCACATATTAACCCTTTATATATGTGACAGTGTCTCTCATATCCCCCTCTCCCTTCTCCCTTCTAAGCTGCACATATTAACCCTTTATATATGTGAGTGTCTCATATCCCCCTCTCCCTTCTCTCCTCTAAGCTGCACATATTAACCCTTTACTGTATATATGTGACAGTGTCTCTCATATCCCCCTCTCCCTTCTCCCCTCTAAGCTGCACATATTAACCCTTTATATATGTGACAGTGTCTCTCATATCCCCCTCTCCCTTCTCCCCTCTAAGCTGCACATATTAACCCTTTATATATGTAACAGTGTCTCTCATATCCCCCTCTCCCTTCTCCCCTCTAAGCTGCACATATTAACCCTTTATATATGTGACAGTGTCTCTCATATCCCCCTCTCCCTTCTCCCCTCCAAGCTGCACATATTAACCCTTTATATATGTGACAGTGTCTCTCATATCCCCCTCTCCCTTCTCTCCTCTAAGCTGCACATATTAACCCTTTATATATGTGACAGTGTCTCTCATATCCCCCTCTCCCTTCCCCCCTCTAAGCTGCACATATTAACCCTTTATATATGTGACAGTGTCTCTCATATCCCCCTCTCCCTTCTAAGCTGCACATATTAACCCTTTATATATGTGACAGTGTCTCTCATATCCCCCTCTCCCTTCTCCCCTCTGAGCTGCACATATTAACCTTTTATATATGTGACAGTGTCTCTCATATCCCCCTCTCCCTTCTCCCCTCTAAGCTGCACATATTAACCCTTTATATACGTGGCAGTTTCTCTCATGTCGGCTGGTGGGACGCGGCGCCATTGCGACGCGGCGTCACATGACCTTGACACGTCATTTGACGCTGGATATGAGGTTGGGGGGGGGCGCGAGCAGTGGGGGAGAGCAGGCTGGGGGCGCAGGACAAGAAGTTAGCGCACCCCCTGTGTTAAAACATAAACAAAAAATATTACAATTGGCAAGAGTCACTGCCACGTGAGTTATTCAGGCGTGGTCGGATCCGTGGTCTCCTGGATTCAGTCCCATGCCCAGTGGTACAATGCTAGCAGTATGTAACAGTATGTGTGTGTGTGTGTGTGTGTGTGTGTGTGTGTGTGTGTGTGTGTGTGTGTGTGTGTGTGTGTGTGAGTGTGCGCGCCTAGCTGTGTATATCACTGTATATATCAGTGTGTGTGTGTGTGAGTGTGCGCGCGTAGCTGTGTATATCACTGTATATATCAGTGTGTGTGTGTGTGAGTGTGCGCGCGTAGCTGTGTATATCACTGTATATATCAGTGTGTGTGAGTGAGTGTGCTCGCGTAGCTGTGTATATCACTGTATACAGTATATCAGTGTGTGTGAGTGAGTGTGCTCGCCTAGCTGTGTATATCACTGTATATATCAGTGTGTGTGTGTGTGAGTGTGTGTGTGTGTGTGTGAGTGTGGGCGCCTAGCTGTGTATATCACTGTATATATCAGTGTGTGTGTGTGTGAGTGTGCTCGCGTAGCTGTGTATATCACTGTATATATCAGTGTGTGTGTGTGTGAGTGTGCGCGCGTAGCTGTGTATATCACTGTATACAGTATATCAGTGTGTGTGAGTGAGTGTGGGTGCCTAGCTGTGTATATCACTGTATATATCAGTGTGTGTGTGTGTGAGTGTGCTCGCGTAGCTGTGTATATCACTGTATACAGTATATCAGTGTGTGTGTGTGTGTGAGTGTGCGCGCGTAGCTGTGTATATCACTGTATACAGTATATCAGTGTGTGTGAGTGAGTGTGGGTGCCTAGCTGTGTATATCACTGTATATATCAGTGTGTGTGTGTGTGAGTGTGCTCGCGTAGCTGTGTATATCACTGTATACAGTATATCAGTGTGTGTGTGTGTGAGTGTGCTCGCGTAGCTGTGTATATCACTGTATACAGTATATCAGTGTGTGTGAGTGAGTGTGCTCGCCTAGCTGTGTATATCACTGTATATATCAGTGTGTGTGTGTGTGAGTGTGCGCGCCTAGCTGTGTATATCACTGTATATATCAGTGTGTGTGTGTGTGAGTGTGCTCGCGTAGCTGTGTATATCACTGTATACAGTATATCAGTGTGTGTGAGTGAGTGTGGGTGCCTAGCTGTGTATATCACTGTATATATCAGTGTGTGTGTGTGTGAGTGTGCTCGCGTAGCTGTGTATATCACTGTATACAGTATATCAGTGTGTGTGTGTGTGAGTGTGCGCGCGTAGCTGTGTATATCACTGTATATATCAGTGTGTCTGTGTTTAGACTGGGAATCCGTGCCTGAATGAATCAGTGCGATAATGTGTGTACTGTGTGTATCAGTGTGTTACTGTGTGTGGGTTTCAGTGTAACGTGTATGTATCAGTGTACCAGTGTGTTCGTATGGGTGCCTCTGTGTGTATCAGTGTGTGTCTGTATCAGTGTGTATCTGTGTGTCTCAGCATGTCTGTATGTGTATCAGTGTTTGTGTGTGTGTATCAGTGTTACTGTGTGTGTATCAGCATGTTTGTATGTGTATCAGTGTGTGTTTCAGTGTGTTACTGTGTGTGTGTGTATGTGTATACGAGTGTATCACTGTGTGTGTGTATGTGTATCAGTGTGTGTATATACTGTATGTATCAGTGTGTGTTTCAGAGTGTTACTGTGTATGTTTGTATGTGTATCAGTGTGTGTGTTTCAGTGTGTTACTGTGTGTGTATGTGTATGTGAGGGTATCCGTGTGTTACTGTGTGTGTGTGGATGTGTATCAGTGTGTGTTTCAGTGTGTTACTGTGTGTGTGTATCAGTGTGTCTGTGTATCAGTGTTAGTGTGTGTGTATCAGTGTGTCTGTGTATCAGTGTTACTGTGTGAGTGTCTATCAGTGTCTGTGTATCAGTGTGTTACTGTGTGTGTATATCAGTGTGTCACTGTGTGTGTGTATATCAGTGTCGGGTGTGTATAAGTGTTACTGTGTGTGTGTATCAGTGTGTCTGTGTATCAGTGTGTTACGGTGTGTGTGTGTGTATATCAGTGTCGATGTGTGTATCAGTGTTACTGTGTGTGTATCAATGTGTCTGTGTATCTGTGTTACTGTGTGTGTGTCTATCGGTGTCTGTGTATCAGTGTGTTACTGTGTGTGTATATCAGTATGTCACTGTGTGTGTGTCTATCAGTGTCTGTGTATCAGTGTGTTACTGTGTGTGTATATCAGTATGTCACTGTGTGTGTATATCAGTGTCGGGGTGTGTATCAGTGTTACTGTGTGTGTGTATCAGTGTATCTGTGTATCAGTGTGTTACTGTGTGTGTATATATCAGTGTCAGTGTGTATCCGCATGTCTGTAGTGTTTGTGTGTGTATCAGTGTGTTACTGTCTGTGTGTATATCAGTGTCAGTGTGTATCCGCATGTCTGTACTGTGTGTGTGTGTATCAGTGTGTTACCGTGTGTGTGTATATCAGTGTCAGTGTGTATCCGCATGTCTGTACTGTGTGTGTGTATCAGTGTTACTGTGTGTGTGTGTATATCAGTGTCAGTGTGTATCCGCATGTCTGTACTGTGTGTGTGTATATCAGTGTCGGGGTGTATATCAGTGTGTTACTGTGTGTGTGTATCAGTGTATCAGTGTGTTACTGTGTGTGTGTATATCAGTGTCGGGGTGTGTATCAGTGTTACTGTGTCTGTGTATCAGTGTATCTGTGTATCAGTGTGTTACTGTGTGTGTATATATCAGTGTCAGTGTGTATCCGCATGTCTGTAGTGTGTGTGTGTGTGTGTATCAGTGTCGGGGTGTGTATCAGTGTTACTGTGTGTATCAGTGTGTCTGTGTATCAGTGTGTTACTGTGTGTGTGTATATCAGTGTCAGTGTGTATCCGCATGTCTGTACTGTGTGTGTGTGTGTGTATATCAGTGTTACTGTGTGTGTGTATCAGTGTGTCTGTGTATCAGTGTGTTACTGTGTGTGTATATCAGTGTCAGTGTGTATCCGCATGTCTGTACTGTGTGTGTGTGTGTATATCAGTGTTGGGGTGTGTATCAGTGTTACTGTGTCTGTGTATCAGTGTATCTGTGTATCAGTGTGTTACTGTGTGTGTATATCAGTGTCAGTGTGTATCCGCATGTCTGTACTGTGTGTGTGTATATCAGTGTCGAGGTGTGTATCAGTGTTACTGTGTGTGTGTATCAGTGTATCTGTGTATCAGTGTGTTACTGTGTGTGTGTATATCAGTGTCAGTGTGTATCCGCATGTCTGTACTGTGTGTGTGTGTGTGTGTATATCAGTGTCGGGGTGTGTATCAGTGTTACTGTGTCTGTGTATCAGTGTATCTGCGTATCAGTGTGTTACTGTGTGTGTATATCAGTGTCAGTGTGTATCCGCATGTCTGTACTGTGTGTGTATCAGTGTGTTACTGTGTGTGTATATCAGTGTCAGTGTGTATCCGCATGTCTGTACTTTGTGTGTGTGTATCAGTGTGTTACTGTGTGTGTGTATATCAGTGTCAGTGTGTATCCGCATGTCTGTACTGTGTGTGTGTATATCAGTGTCGGGGTGTATATCAGTGTTACTGTGTGTGTGTATCAGTGTATCTGTGTATCAGTGTGTTACTGTGTGTGTATATCAGTGTCAGTGTGTATCCGCATGTCTGTACTGTGTGTGTGTATCAGTGTATCTGTGTATCAGTGTGTTACTGTGTGTGTGTATATCAGTGTCAGTGTGTATCCGCATGTCTGTACTGTGTCTGTGTATCAGTGTGTTACTGTGTGTGTATATCAGTGTCAGTGTGTATCCGCATGTCTGTAGTGTGTGTGCGTGTATCAGTGTGTTACTGTGTGTGTGTATATCAGTGTCAGTATGTATCCGCATGTCTGTACTGTGTGTGTGTATCAGTGTATCTGTGTATCAGTGTGTTACTGTGTGTGTATATCAGTGTCAGTGTGTATCCGCATGTCTGTACTGTGTGTGTGTGTATCAGTGTGTTACTGTGTGTGTATATCAGTGTCAGTGTGTATCCGCATGTCTGTACTGTGTCTGTGTATCAGTGTGTTACTGTGTGTGTATATCAGTGTCAGTGTGTATCCGCATGTCTGTAGTGTGTGTGTGTGTATCAGTGTGTTACTGTGTGTGTGTATATCAGTGTCAGTGTGTATCCGCATGTCTGTACTGTGTCTGTGTATGAGTGTGTTACTGTGTGTGTATATCAGTGTCAGTGTGTATCCGCATGTCTGTAGTGTGTGTGCGTGTGCGTGTAAATAAATTGGTGCAGCGGTTAAAGAGCAGGCATTGGTATTCGGGGTCAGCGCTATAACTGGCAGCGGGCGCCATTAACCCCGTCTCTGCCAGAGTGGCATTTGTCTGCATGTTATTACATCGCCCTGTGTTATTATATCGTCTTGTGATAGTACATCACCTGTATGATATATACATACACACATATATATATATACACACTATACAGGGCTCGATAAATGAAGAAAAAAAGGCACTCCCCATGCCACCCCCCCAATTGTTTGTCTTACTGTAACCCTCCCCCTCTCACCCCCCTCACGGTACCCGCCGGTGAGTGTTACCGGCGGCGGGGGGGCTGCGGGTGGTGCCGCGTCTTCCGGCATTCTCCTGCGTCTCTCCCTCCAAGTCCAGCGTCTCCCCCCTCCGACTCGCGCCGAAATGGCTGCGCGGCAGCAAATGACGCCGCGTTGCCGTGACAACGGGACACGACGTGAACCTGAACTTGAACCCCGTAGCCCTCATTTTAACCCCTAACCCTAACTTTCCATTTCTAAACCTAATTCAACGTTAACCCCCGAACCCTAACCTCCGACCCTAGTTTTAACTCCTAATCCATAACCACTAACCCAAATCCGACCTTTAACCCCTAATCCTAATTGTAACCTCTAACCCCTAACCCTAACTTTAACCTCTTACCCTAAAAACCCTAATCGCTGACGGCCATTGTTTGCGCATATAATGATGCTAACCTTATCTGGTCGAAGATGGTCCTAAGAGGGATGCTCTCATTACGGAGCTGTTCACCGTGTGGACACTGAGGTGGGGACGACACCACCAAATAGAAAAGCAAAAATCACTTAGATACTTAGGTGATGTCCTCGAGAACTGACAATGGGAGAAGGTGACGCAGGTTATGGGTTCCCGCGTTGCCTATTTAGTACGGTGGGATTAAGCCCCCCTGGAAACCTGGCGGATCTATTTGACCCAAAGACAGAGGAAAGAACGGCAGCAGTTGTAGGCTCAACCTTTGATCCAACTCACGATAATGTTCTCTGCTCCCCGAACTCCGCCTGCAACCGCTCCCCGGAAACGCCCGCCGGCGCAAGCGAAGCCAACCTTGCCGACAGATTCGGCGTGACCGTCATTTTGCACCCGGTTTGGGGAGGAATGCTCCGAACGGCAACACGTTTGACACGTAAACCCAACAACGTTCTGGAACGCTCAAGCTGGATCCGTTTCAATAGCCAGCACAGTACAATACAGAGCAAACAGCTGTTTCTAACAAGCATTTACACGGACAGCAGTTAGTCTAGCTGTGTTGTTGTGCAGTCCCAGTGCAAACCAAGAGCCATGGCAGATCCACCCAACGTTGGCATTTGGGCAGAACTGATGCCAACCACAGGGAGGTCCTAGGTGGACACATATCTGGCACACGCTACTCTCCCACACCCCTGCTTAACCCACACACTTCTGGAAAAGCATGCAATGCGTTATGGAGAGCTGCTCCGTAAAAATGTATTTCCACTGAAAACAGCTGGGTCGGTGTATCAAGACAATCTCGGTGGAAAACCCCTGGATCTGTGCGTCAAAAGTATTTTGGCTTCCGGCTGCCACGGTTTGCACCTTGGGGTGCGTCACTAGGAGTTGGGGGTGGCGTTACATGGTGCACAAGTTTTGAACAAGATGCGTCGCCTTTTGCGTCTCTGTGCGTCATCCTTTTTCCCCTTGAAGCCCCCAAAATTGGTCCATGTAGCGTACGCCTCTCATACTCTATCAGGCGCGAGAAACCGGTCTTACTAATGACGCAGTTCTGCTCGTGCGTCGACACACACAAACACACACACACACACTAATACGATGTATAACAATACAGTGCGTTCAGTGGAGAAACGGTCAAATTAAGGATAACTTGAGCGCCAAACGACCTGGTTAGTTGAATGATTACCGACGGTTAAAGTGGCTTATTGATAGAAAAGTTAGATAAGACGGGGTCTTACTCATTACGACGAATTATCAATTGATAAGGACGGTGGCTAACAGCAAGTTATACGTAGATAAGGTGAGTAGTTATATGATAAGGTGGTCTCTCAATACATAAGGCTGATTGTATTGATAAAACATCATCTGTGTTACTAAATTGGCTTCCTGATTCACAACGCATACACTGATTGATAAGGGAAATCATATATTGATAAGACCAGGGATGATCTGATAAGGTGTATTCCTAATTGCTAGAGGGGTTATGCGCTGATTGATAAAGGTTGAGCTTTATTGATAATGTGGATTATCAACTGATAATAATTGGATGTCTACTGATACGTTAGATATTCAACCTCAATGAATGATAAAGATTACCGATTCACAAGACCAGCACTTATTGATAAGGCAAATTATAAATCGGCGGTGGGAAAAAATCAATGGATAATTGATTAGACTGATACTAGATTGGGTTCTCACATGACAACATGGGAGCGCCACTGGACCACCTACCCACAATGCGGCTCCTCCACAGGTCACCTCCCCATGAATAGAAGACCATGGAAGACCCACCAAAGAGTTAGGGTTCGAGGCAGAGAAGACAGATGAGGTCCCCCCCCCCCCACCCCTTTCCCTCCATCTCTTCTCACCTGGTAGATCATGACTTTGAAGTTCCTGCGCCTCAGTAGCTCCGACTCGTTGACCTCCAGCCTCTTGATCTGGGTTGCCTGCCTCTCCAGGTTCTGCCTCACCGTCTTGACGTTGACGCTCACCTTCCTCACCTTGTCCAGCAGCTTGCTGGCCGTGTTGCAGGTGGTGGTGTGCGACTTGGCCAGCTTGGTCAGCTCCCCTTGGATGCTGCCCACCGCCGTCTCCATCTCCTGCTGCCGCTCCTCCAGCTGGTTCTGGGTCAGCTGGATCTGGTCCACCGCCCCGATGATCTTGTCCAGCAGGCTCAGCACCAGCACCCCGTTGATCTGATCGGCTTTGATGGGCTCGCAGTCCGCCGGTTCCTCCGGAGGTGTCTCCGGGGTGGCGGCGGGCTGCTCGATGATCTGTAGGGTGGTGTCCGCCATGTTGCCGACTGCCTTTGCCCGGGAGAAGGGGGGTGGATAACGTCTGCGTTGGGCAAGCTTGGAAAGGGAGCAGAGAGAGAGACGGGGTGGGGGGGGGGGGGAAAAACAAACGGTGTGGGAGCCAGAGACTAAAGCTAATGCTGGTTCCCGGGATGCTGGCCAGAAATAGCGAGCTTGGGGCGTGTGTGTGAGTGTGTATGTAAGCTTGTATGCAGAAGAGCAAGGGCTCTGCATAACTGTATTGGTAGGCTTGGCGTGTGGGAGGATGGAAAGAAGTTGACTCTTTGCTGTCCATTGGCTGACTCCACCCCGGCCTATATTGGACAAGCCTGCTGCTGACCCCACCTCTCCCTCTCTCTCTCTCTCTCTCTCTCCCTCTCTCTCTGTGTGTGTCTGTGAAATGATTAAAATAGTTATAAGGGAGGTAACGTGACTTATTCCAGGCAAGAACACGCAGAAAGTGCAGTGGAATGCGGTGGGAGGGGAGTTTAAAGAACACGCTTAACTTCCCAGACAGAGACAGACTTATACTTGTGGGGAACAACTTGTTTGGGGGTGGGGGGGGGGTGCCTTAAACTGTTAACCCCTGTCCTGCCAGAAGAGTTTGCAAACCCTACGGGGTGAATAGGCTAAGTGATTCTTTCCGCCTTCCGCAATTTCCCCCTCCTGGCGACAAAATGGTTAATAATGTGGGATCTGAGAGCGGCGTAGGGGGTGGGGGGGGGGTGGGGTTAACGAGGGCCTTGTTGCTACGGCGTTAAACGCTTGCCGCTGCATTACACCACAAGGCCAAACCCTCCCACGGGAGGCGGGGGAGGGGGCGGGGGGGGAAGCGCCACCCAAGTCCAAAATACGCGGCAGGCGCCTTCAGCAGTGGAAAGGGGTTTGCAGGACGCGCCGGTGTAAGCAGGGGTTAATGAGCGCCGCGTTCTGGGGGGGGGGGGGTCTCTCGTCTGCCGCCTCACTCCTCAGCTCTCAAAGTGTCCACCCTTCCGCCAGCCACGCAGAGCCCTAGCGCAACCCAATGTGATCTATGACCGTTCATAGCAGGGTATCCCAAGTCGTCCAATAGGGAGCCGGGATGTCATCTCCCCCCCCCCCCCCCCGCCCCCCGTCACACCCCTCAAGATGATGTTGCGGCATCTTGTTGGCCGGCGAGATTTGGCGGCCATTTTTATTTCCCTAACCTACAAGCCGAAACTCTGGGGGCTCAACCGTTACACCTGACAGCGAATGATTTCAAGCAAGTTTTTTTTCCGTTGGCTGAGATTTTGTTTCCTTGGCTTGAGGCAGAATTTCCATTCTCCCGCTCCCCCCCAACCCCCTTCTGCCGTGTCCGCCCTCCCCCCCCCACCCCACCCTGTGACACACCATATTATCTCTGGTTTAGCCTCCCACAGGGGCGCGCTGCCTCTTCCAGCCATGAACAACATGGCGGAGGAATATTGTATGGGCTGGAATGTTGGTCATTACCCAGAACCCTTTGCTGCCGTGCATGGCCAGTACACCATCCCTTTCGGCAACGCCCCCTCCCCCCCCCAAAAAAAACAATGAACAAAAAAAGGTGTTTCGTGGGGTTCTAGTCAAACAGATGATAAAAGCAGAAGACGGGGTGTATATACAAGGAACAACAGAAATACGGGTACTCCGCCAGCCATGAAGGGGTTAAGATAGGCAGATTATTCGCAGTGTGTTACGTAACGTTGGCGTTCCCGTTGCCTCGCTTTGCTGCGCGTATTGTCATAATTCCCTGTACTGTCTCTGTAAAAGTGCCGAGCACACCGCCAGTGCTATTCAGATAAAGATATACAGTACATACGCACATACAGATATAGCGGATACCGCTCCATTCACGGACAGGCTCATGAACACTGCCTCCTGTGTCTGCCCGTAGATAATGTCATTTTTGTGTCATTTAATGTGTGGTGAAACCGTTGTTAGATATGGAGATATACATATACTTGATGTTGTAGCTGCTTATAGGAGAGCGGTGCATGATGTCATATTTTTGTTATGACAAATAAAGGACAAGTACAGTAGTACACACACAAAAAAATTTCATTAAAAAAAAGCATCCTTCCTCACACAGTCGTCTCTGAGTTGGTTGGATGGCCTTGCACTTCATTAACCTAGGGTGTGCTGGAAAAGCTGGGAGCGGCTCTGTGAGTGAAAGACTGTGAGCAAAGACACTGAGTCTATTGCAGGGAGAGCCGGGTTCAGGGGAGAGAGAGGTGGAGGGGGGGAGGGAGAGGTGGGGGAGGGGGGGAAAGGTGGGGGAGCGACAGAAGTGAGAGTCGGAGAATGGAAATTCTGCCTCAAGCCAAGGAAAAAAAAAAAAAAAACTCCCATCTAACGGAAAATTGCTTGAAATCATTAGCTGTCAGATGTTTACCTTCCAAAATCAGTCCGCCCGCGGCTCTGTATTACTTCTGCTTCTAATTTTCACACCGGGGGTGGTTGCCACCAGGAGACACCGGGCGTGATATGAACCCCTTTGGGGGGCAAGAGACTGGTCTGGCCCACCGTTTTATTTATTAAAAATGCGTTACCAGGAAGTAATGCATTGAGGGATACCTCTCGTTCCCGTGTACGTCCTGGGCCACAGAGTCATGATAACAATACACGGTTACACTAAAAGAACAAGAGGTTATACGGTCACTTCACAGACATCTCACGGACAGATAGAGTTTGGGAAATTGGGTGCAGGGGATTAGAGGGCTGGTGAGTTTCAGGTTGCAATAGAGAAGCTTTAACATCATCAAACGGCTCACACCCTTTGGCAGCCCTTTGGCAGCGCCAAAGGCTGTCCGCCTTTGGGGCGACGCAGATGTACACTGAAGGGGTTCAGATTGAATGCAGCTGCGAACGCAAAGTCCTTTGTGCCCTCTTGGCTCATTAACATTCCAGTGGGCGGGGTTTGACGTTCCACAAAGTACAAGCAAACGTTAACCCTTAGCACGCTGGTCCTGTGCACAGGGGAGCAGCTCTTGGGGAGGCCCCATCAGGCCTTTGGGGCGACGCAGATGTACACCGAAGGGCGCCGCGGTGTGATAGCATCAACAATACCGCGCTGACCCAGCTGCTCCCGCCCATGAGCGATACGTTGTTTTTACGAACGTGTTTTTTTTTTCCCCGCCCTCCTAGCGACCGTCCGCTATCAGGAAACATGTTATTTTCGGCAGGTTTTGAACCCTTCATTCTCGTCCTGCCTCCGGCACTTTGTAACCGCGCTGATCTTCGGCGCCCAAACGCGGTTCTGTAACTACGCACTTCACGAGGTCACCAATACCCAAAAGAATATTTATTAGGTGATCAAATAATTCTTACATGTAATAAACGTACAATCCCAGCAAATTCTAACACTCTGAACCCACCACATCATATATATATATATATATATTTGTCTCATGAGGCAGGTGTGCGCAAACTTACCTTCATGTACCCCCTTTTCTCCTCTCCCGTCCTGCTCGCGCCAACCCCCCCTCCCCCCCACCCCTCCGCTCGGCTCCGGCGTCAAATGACGTAGCGGGGTCGTGTTACGCCGGTTGCCATGGAGATGCGTCATTGGAACCACGGTAAATTTAGAAGTTACAGAGGCCTCCCGCGATCCCCGGCATTTATTTTAAACAGCTGCGCCCCCACAGAAAGCCGCGCCCTCCACTTGGCGCACCCCTGTCACAAGGAGTGCTGCTGACAAAAGACAAACATACCCACATTTTCAACTGGTACAGCTCAACCCCCTTATAACGCTGTGCTTGGGGTCCAAAGAATCACATGGCGCTATAAGCGGATCGCGTTAGAAATAATGTACCATTGTATGCGTTGTACAATAAAGTATTTAAGACGCCAATAACGGTGTTGTAAAGTATTCATACATACGATAAATTGGGAGCCCACGCGTACATCGCGGTATAAGCGGATCCGCGTTGTAACGGATCGCGCTATAACGGGGGTTGAGCTGTATCAGTTTATTGGAGGTTGGTGGACCCTCCTCCCACGGTTTAAGCTCGCCCCTCCACACCTTTTTAAGTAGCAGGTGTTTCCATGTACCTGTGCAGGACAGGTACACTGAGACCGCTCTCCCTATATACTGGTCGTGCCCTGACGTGGCTGCATACTGGTCGTGCCCTGACGTGGCTGCATACTGGTCGTGCCCTGACGTGGCTGCGTACTGGTCGTGCCCCGACGTGGCTGCGTACTGGTCGTGCCCTGACGTGGCTGCATACTGGTCGTGCCCTGACGTGGCTACATACTGGTCGTGCCCTGACGTGGCTGCATACTGGTCGTGCCCTGACGTGGCTGCATACTGGCCGTGCCCTGACGTGGCTGCATACTGGTCGTGCCCTGACGTGGCTGCATACTGGTCGTCCCCTGACGTGGCTGCATACTGGTCGTGCCCTGACGTGGCTGCATACTGGTCGTGCCCTGACGTGGCTGCATACTGCTCGTGCCCTGACTTGGCTGCATACTGGTCGTGCCCTGACGTGGCTGCATACTGGTCGTGCCCTGTCGTGGCTGCATACTGGTCGTGCCCTGACGTGGCTGCATACTGGTCGTGCCCTGACGTGGCTGCATACTGGTCGTGCCCTGACGTGCCTTGCAGGCTTATAACGCTTCGGCCGAAGGGTTTAACTAAATGACCCTTACTCACGAGACTAATAACATTGAAGTATTTAACGGTGTATTTTGTCACATTGGATGTAGCGCTGGGTAGCTTTTGTCCTTCGTCGTCGGCCTGTGACAGACCTGGAACGTTTTCCCGTTTTCAGGACCGTGCGGCGTTGCCCCATTGGATCGGAACACGGTGCCCATCGCTGTGGAATGTGTAGGTGAGCTGCTGAAGGAATTCCCCCTGTCAGTACCAGTCTCTCTCTCCCGCTCCCGCTCCTCCTCCTGACCTCGCCCTGCCTGCCTGTACATATACGCATTGTTCCTTTAACCCACATGTCACATTCTTAGGGATGCCAAGCCTTCCCAATCCAAGAGCAGTCCGGGGGGGGGGGGGGATGCAGGAGACTGGGGCAGAGATACCCAGCATGGGGGGGGGGGGGGGCGGGTAGCGGGTTTCCTAAGCCTGGGGGGTACAGCCGCCGACGGACAGTTGGTGCTGTTTTGGCCCTGAGGGAGGCGTTAGGGGGTAGGGTAAGCGAGTTGTGGTTAGGGGTTTGGGGCTAACGAGTTAAAAGGGAGGGGATATATGAGAGCAATAAGCGTTATGGGGAGGGGTTATATGGGGCAATAGGAGGAGATATAGGGAAGGGGTTATATGGAGTAATAGGAGTAATGGGGAGGGGTTATATGGGGTAATAGGAGGAGTTATAGGGGGTGGTTATGAGGCAATAGGTGTTATAGGGAGGAGTTATATGGAGTAATAGGAGGAGTTATAAGGAGTAGTTATATGGGGTAATAGGAGGAGTTATATGGGGTAATAGGAGGAGTTATAGGGAGGAGTTATATGGAGCAATAGGAGGAGTTATAGGGAGTAGTTATATGTGGTAATAGGAGTTATAGGGAGTAGTTATATGGGGTAATAGGAGGAGTTATAGGGAGGAGTTATATGGAGCAATAGGAGGAGGGTTTATAGGACGGGATTGCATGGGGCCACAGAAGAAGTTATAAGGAGCGGTTATATGGAGCAATAGGAGGGGTTATAAGCAGTAGTTATATGGGGTAATAGGAGGAGTTATAGCGAGTGATTATATGGGGCAAGAGGAGGAATTATAGGGAGCTATGTGGAGATGTCTTTGCTCCAAAAAGATTACACTTGCACCTAAGTCCTATTTGGACAGCCGTACCTCTGACCCACACATGGGCCCAGCTGTGTTGCTTAATAACAAACCCCGCTGCTGGTATTTGACTCTCCCTTATCTAGCCCCCTCTGTGCCTCCCAACAAGCTGACAGTGTGAGAGTCTGGAGGAGTCTCTGGTGCTGAGACCGCTGGGCAGCCTCTCCCAGGCCTGTTCTGCTGAAGCTTTCCACAGTGACTGAGCCGGTTAGGAATGCTGCAAGGGGCAAGGAATGCCACCCCCCCCACCCCCCCCACACCGCCCCCTCCATGCGCGGGACACTCTCCAGGTGCTTTGGGGTAGAGAAGGTGCCAGCTATGTCAGGGGCGATGGGGTGAGGGGCGGAGAGGCGAAGCAGCATTCCGGGGCGTTCCAATCCCGAACATCGCTGGTGCAGAGTTCATCTCTTCAACCCCAGGGGGGCGACAGAGAGGAGTTATAGGGAGGGGTATATGGGGTAATAGGAGGAGTTGTTGGGTGGGGGTTATTTGGGGTAGTAGGAGGAGTTATAGGGAGCGGTTATATAGGGTAATAGGAGGAGTTGTCGGGAGCGGTTATATGGGGTAATAGGAGTTATAGGGAGGGGTTATTTGGGGTAGTAGGAGGAGTTATAGGGAGCGGTTATATAGGGTAATAGGAGTTGTCGGGAACGGTTATATGGGGTAATAGGAGGAGTTATAGGGAGGGGTTATATGGGGTTATATGGGGCAATAGGAGGACTTATAGGGAGGGGTTATATGGAGCAATAGGAGGAGTTATAGGGAGGGGTTATATGGGGTAATAGGAGGAGTTATAGGGAGTTGTTATATGGGGTAATAGAAGGAGTTATAGGGAGCGGTTATATGGGGTAATAGGAGGAGTTATAGGGAGCAGTTATATGGGGTAATAGGAGGAGTTATAGGGAGCGGTTATATGGGGTTATAGGTGGAGTTACAGGGAGGGGTTATATGGGGTAATAGGAGGTTATAGGGAGCGGTTATATGGGGTAATAGGAGGAGTTATAGGGAGCGGGTATATGGGGTAATAGGAGGAGTTATAGGGAGCGGTTATATGGGGTAATAGGAGGAGTTATAGGGAGCGGTTATATGGGGTAATAGGAGGAGTTATAGGGAGGGGTTATATGGGGTAATAGGAGGTTATAGGAGGAGTTATAGGGAGGGTTTATATGGAGCAATAGGAGGAGTTACAGGGAGGGGTTATATGGGGCAGTAGGAGGAGTTACAGGGAGGGGGTATATGGGGCAGTAGGAGGAGTTACAGGGAGGGGGTATATGGGGCAGTAGGAGGAGTTACAGGGAGGGGTTATATGGGGCAGTAAGAAGACGTTTTAAGAGGGTTAAAAACCTTCCTAATAAACCTATTGCGCTTTTTTTTACAGCCCCAGGCAAAGAATTGTTACAGCAAATGAAACCAAAACGCTGTATTTCTGTGTTGATCCATAAGCACCGCTGTGTCAACCGAATAATACAACTGCATGTGTTTTCCCCACTGCCGCTCACACCCAGGAATGTCAGAACGCGCGGGTGCAGCTTCCCGGCGACAGCGATGGGCTCCTTCTGCGTCTGGAAGAATGCAGAATTCCAGGGGTTAATTCCTTAATAACACACATTTTTCTTGGCTACGTTCCCGGGGAGGGGGGGGGGGGCGGGAGGTGGGGGGGGGGGGGGGAAACCCAAAAGGTTTCCAATAAAAACAGAAGGAAAATGGAAACAGTGAAACGATGAGAAAGGTGTTGTCTCCGGATTTCTACCTCGTGAATCAGAGGACGGGCTCGGTCCCCGTTGCCTCCTGTGTGTATTACCCCGGGGGGGGGTGGGGGTGGGGGGGGGTCGGGGGAGACACAGTGTTTATTCACTCTGGGAGGTGGAATTTCGGAGCCTCAAACTGGGGCGATCCCATTGAAGTGAACGGGAACCGCCGATGTGTGTAGGTGAATGGCGGAAAAGACGGTAGGAGGTTAATGTAGACAGGTCAGGGCAGAGGTTTCCAGCTCTGGTCCACAAGGTTCTACTAGCAGTCCAGGTTGGAAGCCGGGACGCCGACAGCGGAGAGCCGGGACAAAGTGTCCTGGGCCTGGTGGCTTCGGGAGGCCCAGCTGGCGCTGAAAGTCGGGCCCATCTGGCTGCTGGGCCCCTGGCTCTCCCGCGCTGCTCCCTCTCTCCCTCAGTGTCCCACGCCGGGCCTCTCCCCGACGCCAATGGGCGGCGGAAGCTGGGTGAGCCAGCTTCCGGTGTGCAACCGGCATGAGAGAGAGAGACCCAGCGAGGGAGAGAGGCAGCCCGCGGCAGCATCTGGGGGGAGAACCTGGGGCCCGGCGGCAACCAGAGGTCCGGCAGCCGGACGCACAAGATGGGCCCGACCTCTGGCCCGGGCCAAACTTCAAGTGCCGGCCGGCCGGGTCCCCCCCGCAGCCACCGGCATGAGTGTCCCGGCGCGGGAGGGTGAGAGAGGTCCGCAGAAGCTGGTGAGAGAGACCATCCTCAAGGTAAGTGAAAGAAGGGGGCAGATGGTGTAAGAATGTATTTGGGGGGTAATGTAAGTATGTATTTGGGGGGTAATGTAAGTATGTATTTGGGGGGTGGTAGTGTGTGTATTGGGGGAGGGGTAATTATTATTGGGGGGGGGGAGGGAATTATGTATGTGGCCAGGAAGGGACGAGGGAATGAGTGTGAGGAGGGAGTCGGATTGAGTGATAGGAGGGGAAGTGAGAGGGGTGAGGGGTCAGTGAGTGAGGAAGAGAGGGGGGTAAGAATGAGATGGGAGGAGGGAATAGAGGAGGGGAGGTTGCAAGAACGCCGACACGTGGGGGGGGGGGGGGTAAAGGGGCATAATAATGTTTACTTCCTTTCCATCCATTCCCCGTTTAATGCAAGATAAGATCTTGTTTGCCTTTGCAGCTACTGCATGACATTGGGCACTATTGTTAAGCCTGCTGTCTACACGCACTCCTAAATCCTTCTCCATCAAGGATTCCCCCAATTAATCCTCATTTAATTTGTAAATTGCCTGTTTAATTCTTGCATCCCAAATGCATAACCGTACATGTATCTGTATTAAACCTCATCTGCCATTTACCTGCCCAGGTTTCCAGTCTCCCCAAGTCCTTCTGCAGAGAAATTACATCCTGCTCTGATTCTATTACCTTACACAATTTAGTATCATCAGCAAAGATGGAGACTTTGCTCTCGACGCCAACCTCAAGGTCATTAATAAACAAGTTAAAAAGCAGGGGTCCCAGTACCAATCCCTGGGGTACTCCGCTCACGACCTTAACCCAACCTGAAAAAGTTCCATTTATGACAACCCTCTGTTGTCTGTCCTTCAACCAGTTTTAAATCCAGGTGCAAATATTGTTACCGAGTCCAATTTGCTTTATTTTCTACACCAACCTCGTGTGGAACTGTATCACATAATGGCTCTCCCTAAAATTCAAAACTTCACGTGGACAACTCAATGGGACCCGTCTGGATACCTCCAAGGCAAGAGAACTATTTAACCACGGTGTATTAACAGGTGTCGTTCCAGGTGACTGGAGAAAACCACATGGAGTCCGACGTCGCAAAGTTGGGAGTAGGGAAGAGGCAGGTTACTACAGGCCAGTGAGCCTGACATCTGTAGCTGAGACAGTAATGGAAACATTGCTGAAAGATGCAATTGTTGGATATCTAAGGCCCAACAACCTACAAGATCTCGAGCAGCAAGGGATTACCGAGGTGAGGCCTAATCTTTTTGACTGGGTAGATCAAGGTGGAGCAGTAGATGGAGCTGACCTAGATTTTAGTAAGGTCTTCGACCGTAGAAGACGGATAAACACGTTGCCATGCTTGGGATTGGAGTCTACGGTGGTAGACTGGATAAGACATTGGTGGAAGGGTAGTCGACAGAGCGTGGTGGTAAAGGGACTGCAACCAGTGGAGTGCCTCAGGGGATCCGTACCGGGAACGGTGCTCTTTAACATAATTATTAGTGACATTACAAACGATCAGCCAGGTTCCCCCGAGACAATTATCCGCTTAGTTATCAGCCGTGCCCTCCTCTTTCGGGAATTCAATATGGCCGACACGTCTCGCCGGCCAATAGGAAGCCGCCATGTAAATCGTTTGCAGCGTCCGATTGGACGGCCATAGAAATCCTCCCAGGAAACATCGCTGACTGCTAAGCTAGTGAAGTCATCGCGGGTAAAACAGCGCGGTTGAGGGGTTTTAGCTTCTGAACTAAGACATATAAAAGGGTGAATGAGCGTGGATTGCAGCGTGTACGCACATATATAGATGACCCTCCCTGGTGGGGAGCCAGTCTTAACGCTGGCCTGGTCCTATACATCATAATCGTGGCATCAACACAGTGTACCGGCTCTCACGGTTTCCATTTTCCTTACATTGTCTCAGCAAAGCTGGGAGCCGAGCCAGAACCCGCCGAACGTAATCGCACATGGATGTTCGAAATCCCCGCACCCTCCCATCTTCCCACAACTGCCCTCTTCCTTGCGCGCGAACCCCACGGAGGCTCGCTAAAACCCTATGTCTGCCACGTATGGGAGCGGCTCCACCACGCAGTTTCCTCGTCGCTGCAAAAAACTACAAATGGGACGGGCGAATCATTCCCCCTTTATATGACATTCGGCGTGTGGTGAAGCAGCAGGGGGGGGGGGGGTTCTTTAAACTTAAACTCTGGGTTCTTGAGATATTTTTTGTTTTGTTTTTCAGGGTTAGTGTTTGAGGGGGAGAGAGGGGCTTAACCCTGTCACTGCCATTAGTACACTTTGCCCCTAGGAGAGACTAACCCCTTAACCATGTCACTGCCATTATCACACTTTGCCCCTAGGAGGGACTGACCCCTTAACCATGTCACTGCCATTAGTACACTTTGCCCCTAGGAGGGACTGACCCCTTAACCATGTCACTGCCATTAGTACACTTTGCCCCTAGGAGAGACTGACCCCTTAACCATGTCACTGCCATTAGTACACTTTGCCCCTAGGAGAGACTGACCCCTTAACCATGTCACTGCCATTAGCACACTTTGCCCCTAGGAGCGACTGACCCCTTAACCATGTCACTGCCATTAGCACACTTTGCCCCTAGGAGAGACTGACCCCTTAACCATGTCACTGCCATTAGTACACTTGGCCCCTAGGATTGACTGACCCTTTAACCATGTCACTGCCATTAGCACACTTTGCCCCTAGGAGGGACTGCTCCCTTAACCATGTCACTGCCATTAGTACACTTTGCCCCTAGGAGAGACTGACCCCTTAACCATATAACTGCCATTAGTACACTTTGCCCCTAGGAGAGACTGATCCCTTAACCATGTCACTGCCATTAGTACACTTTGCCCCTAGGAGGGACTGCTCCCTTAACCATGTCACTGCCATTAGTACACTTTGCCCCTAGGAGAGACTGACCCCTTAACCATGTCACTGCCATTAGTACACATTACCCCTAGGAGAGACTGACCCCTTAACCATGTCACTGCCATTAGTACACTTTGCCCCTAGGAGAGACTGACCTCTTAACCATATAACTGCCATTAGTACACTTTGCCCCTAGGAGAGACTGACCCCTTAACCATGTCACTGCCATTAGTACACTTTGCCCCTAGGAGGGACTGACCCCTTAACCATGTCACTGCCATTAGTACACTTTGCCCCTAGGAGGGACTGACCCCTTAACCATGTCACTGCCATTAGTACACTTTGCCCCTAGGAGGGACTGACCCCTTAACCATGTCACTGCCATTAGTACACTTTGCCCCTAGGAAAGACTGGCCCCTTAACCATGTCACTGCCATTAGCACACTTTGCCCCTAGGAGCGACTGACCCCTTAACCATGTCACTGCCATTAGCACACTTTGCCCCTAGGAGAGACTGACCCCTTAACCATGTCACTGCCATTAGTACACTTGGCCCCTAGGAGGGACTGACCCTTTAACCATGTCACTGCCATTAGTACACTTTGCCCCTAGGAGGGACTGACCCCTTAACCACGTCACTGCCATTAGCACACTTTGCCCCTAGGAGGGACTGACCCCTTAACCACGTCACTGCCATTAGCACACTTTGCCCCTAGGAGAGACTGATCCCTTAACCCTGTCACTGCCATTAGTACACTTTGCCCCTAGGAGGGACTGACCCCTTAACCATGTCACTGCCATTAGTACACTTTGCCCCTAGGAGGGACTGACCCCTTAACCCTGTCACTGCCATTAGCACACTTTGCCCCTAGGAGGGACTGACCCCTTAAACATGTCACTGCCATTAGTACACTTTGCTCCTAGGAGGGACTGACCCCTTAAACATGTCACTGCCATTAGTACACTTTGCCCCTAGGAGGGACTGACCCCTTAAACATGTCATTGTCCAATTAGGTCCTAATAACAGGTTTGCAAATTAATACTTTGTATTTGTTCAGAGTAAATCTCCCCGCGTAACACGGACCTACAGAATGAGGTTTTGTTTCCCTCTGTCTAAACAGACGGGTACAGACGTTCCCGTTTCCTCCGGGTCACGGCGTTCTCACTGAAACTCTCCTGAGCGTATCACGGGATCCGCCACGTACAGAACACAATGGGATGTACAGGTGGGGTGAGCCCGCTCCCCGCTGACACGAGCCTTACATCCTGCACGTCCCTAATACAGACAATGCCGCTGGGGGATTGTTACGTGGGGGATACGGTTATTGTATATTTTCTGCGGATGTCTTCCCCATACTGTACAATATGTTTGATCTTTAAAAACTGTGTTGTTTTTTTTTAAATCCTAATAAATGAGCCCTAAGCCTAATACTAATATGGCTTCCTCTCTCACTTAGTTAGACCTCCGAGATCCTTATTAGAAAATCCTTTTTTTTTTGGCGTTCTGATAAGAATCTTTGCAGTAAGCATCAGACGTCTCTGGGTGGATAATCTACTGCAGGCTGCGGGCCTGTATATAGGGTTGTCAGGGGCCTTCTCCAATAATACTGGGCTTAATGGTGAAAGTGTGACGCGCTGTAGACACACTCTGCTCCATGCTGTTTCCTCCTCTCCATGGCCCCGCCCCTAGGCTTCTGACACCTCCTGCTGATTGGCTGCATTACCCAGCAGCAGCCAATCAGGATGGAGGAAGCTGCCCAGCCCCCTAGCAGCAGCAGCCCTGCTCGGGGAAATCCCACGGGCCCCCCCCAAGCCGGTCAGGTCACTATGTCCAGAGCGGTAATACCGGTATACACATACACGCCCAGAGAGGTAATACCGGTATACACATACACGCCCAGAGAGGTAATACCGGTATACACATACACGCCCAGAGAGGTAATACCGGTATACACATACACGCCCAGAGAGGTAATACCGGTATACACATACACGCCCAGAGAGGTAATACCGGTATACACATACACGCCCAGAGAGGTAATACCGGTATACACACACACGCCCAGAGAGGTAATACCGGTATACACATACACGCCCAGAGAGGTAATACCGGTATACACATACACGCCCAGAGAGGTAATACCGGTATACACATACACGCCCAGAGAGGTCATACCGGTATACACATACACGCCCAGAGAGGTAATACCGGTATACACATACACGCCCAGAGAGGTAATACCGGTATACACATACACGCCCAGAGAGGTAATACCGGTATACACATACACGCCCAGAGAGGTAATACCGGTATACACATACACGCCCAGAGAGGTAATACCGGTATACACATACACGCCCAGAGAGGTAATACCGGTATACACATACACACCCAGAGAGGTAATACCGGTATACACATACACACCCAGAGAGGTAATACCGGTATACACATACAGGCCCAGAGAGGTAATACCGATATACACATACACACACAGAGAGGTAATACCTGTATACACATACACGCCCAGAGAGGTAATACCGGTATACACATACACGCCCAGAGAGGTAATACCGGTATACACGTACACGCCCAGAGAGGTAATACCGGTATACACATACACGCCCAGAGAGGTAACACCGGTATACACATACACGCCCAGAGAGGTAATACCGGTATACACATACACGCCCAGAGAGGTAATACCGGTATACACACACATGTCCAGAGAGGTATTACCGGTATACACATACACGCCCAGAGAGGTAATACCGGTATACACATACACGCCCAGAGAGGTAATACCGGTATACACACACATGTCCAGAGAGGTATTACCGGTATACACATACACGCCCAGAGAGGTAATACCGGTATACACATACACGCCCAGAGAGGTAATACCGGTATACACATACACGCCCAGAGAGGTAATACCGGTATACACATACACGTCCATTACCTCGGGCCCCTTACCCATAAAACCCCATCCCTGAAAAAACCCTCATTCTGGTCCCCTCACCCATAAAACTAATTACCCTGCTCCGCTTACCCATAAAACCCAATACCCCCGTCCCTTTACCCATAAAACCCATTACCCCGGTCCCTTTACCCATAAAAACCCGATGAAAAAAACCTCACCCAGGTCTCCTTACCTATAAAACCCTTTACCCGGTCCCCTTAGCCATAAAACTCATTACCCTGCTCCGCTTACCCATAAAACCCAATACCCCTGTCCCTTTACCCATAAAACCCATTACCCCGGTCCCTTTACCCATAAAACCCATTACCCCGGTCCCTTTACCCATAAAAACCCGATGAAAAAAACCTCACCCAGGTCTCCTTACCTATAAAACCCTTTAGCCGGTCCCCTTACCCATAAAACCCAATACCCCTGTCCCTTTACCCATAAAACCCATTACCCATGTCCCTTTACCCATAAAACCCCTAACCTAAAAAGCGGACCCAGGTCTGCGGCAGCACGTCCCATGCCGATATAACATGTCTCCCCGCAGAACGCTGCTTAGCGAACATTTCCCTAAATCCTTTTCCCCGCGGTATGTAGAGTGCAGGCGTCACATTTTTACACCGTGGCTTCAAAATTCAAATAGCCGTGTTAAGACTCTGGCAATCATATATATATAAGCCTTGTAAGGTGCTATATAGTGACGGGGCACTCAACTCCCCCCAACAGCCAAGCAATCATTCCGCTTGAAATAGATATATATATCAGGATTGCCCACAAAATAATAGAAATATATGTATTTTCTCCCCAGAAATAAAATTAACCCTGCGCTGTCGGAGGTCGTGATGCCCCCTCCCTTCAGCATGCGTTGCACAGGATTTGCGCTGTACTTCCAGGGCAACTGCAAAACAGCAGCGGTTAACGCGGAGCTGTGAGGTGGTGGCCATTTTAAAGACCCACAAAAATAGTTTTATATTATATATATATATTATTTTTATGCATTAATTTCTGCAGGGTAAATACAAGTATATATACTCTCAGTGTCTAATACCAGACTCCCCTCCCCCCCAAAAACCCAGCCAGAAGACACTGACAGCCAGTGACGTCACTGACAAGGTGTGAATCATGTGACCCTTCCCCCCCCCCTTCCAATGCGGCATTCCCTTCCCCCTCGTCCCTAGGGACCATAACGCGTCACGTGACCTGTGCTGCGAGGCCGCCATGATTAGTGTGGGCAAAAAAAAAAAAAACCCGCTTCGGGCATATACAAGTAAAAAACGGGGAACATGACAGGAAAATACTGCGGAGGGGGTTTCAAAACGCAGCGCAAAAGTAGACTCGCCGGGCGTGTTACACGGCGCCGGATTCGCTGGGCTGCCAGCGTCAAAGATGGCGGATGGGGAGGGAGAGGCTGGCCTGCTGCGGGCCACCGGGTGGCGTTGCGTGCCAGTGACGTCAGCGCGTCGGGAGGGAGGGGGGACGAGACGGGAGAGAAGCCAGAAAGACAGGGGGAAGAGAAGCAGCTGATGCTGTTCAGTGATCAGACAGGTAAGGGGTTAATTCATAAATGGGGGGATTGGATTAATGAGCAGGGTTCATTATTAATTAGCAGGGGTGGCAGGGATCAGTAGTTTGGTCTTGGGGTTCATTTAGTGTTCTGTATGGGGCTGTCACCTATATGGGATCTAGGCCACCCTATAAGGATACATCATCCTATATAGGTGACAGCTCCCTCCCCCCAGCTGCCTACATGTTGTAGAGGGAAGGGGGCTAATAGTGCATGGGTCTCAACCCCACTGGTTCACTCATGGGAGGTATAATGGGGTGATCCCTATTAAAGTCTATAGGGGAAATTGAGGTGTGATCCTATATAGGGGACAGCCCCCCTCCCCCCCAGCTGCCTACATGTTGTAGGGGGAAGGGGACTTATGCATGGGTCACAACCCCACTGATTCACTCAAATGGGCGATATAATGGGGTGATCCTATTAAAGTCTATAGGGGGGAAATGGAGGTGTCAGCCTATTGAAAGGTTATGTT
Source organism: Ascaphus truei (assembly GCF_040206685.1). Lineage (NCBI taxonomy): Eukaryota > Metazoa > Chordata > Amphibia > Anura > Ascaphidae > Ascaphus > Ascaphus truei. Next base: position 2,711,229 of record NC_134505.1, read on the forward strand.
GGGGGGGTATGTGTGGTTGGGGGCGCTCTTGGGTTTTGTTTTGAGGATAACGCCATGGAAAGGCATGCAAAGAAACGATGAGGATGGACCCCGCTAAAATGCCCTATGGGATGGGGGAGCTTTCCATGTAGAAGGTCCATCCTATTGTAATCTATGGGGACATCATATGATGGGGGCGAACTTGTGTTTTTGTTTTTTTAATTGGGATAATATGTAAAGGAATACAACGAAATGACAGGGGCGGCCCTATTAATAACCCTATAGGTGTATCATGGCTGATCTTGCGTTATTATAACTCCATCCTATTGTAATTTATGGGGGGGGGGGGCATCACATGTTTTATGGGGTCGATGCTACGTTTTTGTGATGGGGATGTGGGCATAGGGGAAATTGATGCGTGGAAGAAGGTAATCCAGTTAAATTATAGGGGATCTGAAGTTGGTAAGAGGGCGAGCCTGTGTCTTGTGATTATGATGTGACGATAATGCGATCTACAGAGGGAACTGATGACAAAGAAAGGCTTGTAGCCCTAGTGTAAGGATATGTTCCTATAACAATCTGCGGGGGGAACTGCATTATAAAAGGGGAGGTGTGTGTGTGTGTATATATATATATCTTTATTTATATAGCGCCATTAATGTACATAGCGCGTCACCGCCGTAACACACGAGACAATCATATAAATAACAAATAATACAAATAACACATTCAGGGGAGAAGTGCTTCCGACATAAAAGTAACATTTAGGCAAAGGAGCCCCTGCCCCGAAGAGCTTACACTCTAATTGACGTGTTCTCCCTATAAACTGATCTGTAAGAGGGGGATTATCCTTGAGGCAACTGATAGGGGGAAAAGGGTGATCCCAGGGTGATCCCCCCCCCTCCCCCCCTGCTAATTACCAGCAAGATCCCATTCAAATGTATATGGATGTGTCGGAGGGTGACCCTACAGAACCCTCTGGCATTACAGATGTGTCGGAGGGTGACCCTACAGAACCCTCTGGCATTACAGATGTGTCGGAGGGTGACCCTACAGAACCCTCTGGCATTACAGATGTGTCGGAGGGCGACCCTACAGAACCCTCTGGCATTACAGATGTGTAAGATATGTCACCCTTTCTGAAGGTGACCTCTGCTGAGATCTATTGGGGTCACTGATGCATGTAGGAGGGGGGGATCCTGCCTTTTACTGGGGTTTCCCTATTTGAAATCTACGGGGGCGCCTGTCCTGTAGTTGGTGAGTGCCTGGCCCGGTTACGGGGGCGCCTGTCCTGTAGTTGGTGAGTGCCTGGCCCGGTTATGGGGGCGCCTGTCCTGTAGTTGGTGAGTGCCTGGCCCGGTTGTGGGGGTGCCTGCCCTGTAGTTGGTGAGTGCCTGGCCCGGTTGTGGGGGCGCCTGTCCTGTAGTTGGTGAGTGCCTGGCCCGGTTATGGGGGCGCCTGTCCTGTAGTTGGTGAGTGCCTGGCCCGGTTATGGGGCGCCTGTCCTGTAGTTGGTGAGTGCCTGGCCCGGTATGGGGGCGCCTGTCCTGTAGTTGGTGAGTGCCTGGCCCGGTTATGGGGCGAATGTCCTGTAGTTGGTGAGTGCCTGGCCGGTTGTGGGGGCGCCTGTCCTGTAGTTGGTGAGTGCCTGGCCCGGTTGTGGGGGCGCCTGTCCTGTAGTTGGTGAGTGCCTGGCCCGGTTATGGGGGGCGCCTGTCCTGTAGTTGGTGAGTGCCTGGCCCGGTTTATGGGGGCGCCTGTCCTGTAGTTGGTGAGTGCCTGGCCCGGTTTGTGGGGGGGCAGGATCGGCGACGCCGGCTTTATTTGCCTGTACGTTCTCTGTTCCTTTTATTCAGCGAGCGGTGAGGCCGCTTCCCTGCGCTGGAGGGGAGTTCGGCAGCATGCAAGCGACGGGTTAAAGGATTATCTCTCTCCCACCCCCCTCCTCTCCCACCCCCCTCCTCTCTCCCCCCCCTCCTCTCTCCCCCCCCTCCTCTCTCCCCCCCTCCTCTCTCCCCCCCCTCCTCTCTCCCCCCCCCTCCTCTCTCTCCCCCCCTCCTCTCTCTCCCCCCTCCTCTCTCTCCCCCCTCCTCTCTCTCCCCCCCCTCCCTCTCTCTCCCCCCCCTCCTCTCTCTCCCCCCCTCTCTCTCCTCCCCCCCCCCCTCCTCTCTCTCCCCCCCCCTCCTCTCTCTCCCCCCCCCTCCTCCTCTCTCTCTCCCCCCCTCCTCCTCTCTCCATATCTCTCCCCCCTCCTCTCTCCATATCTCTCCCCCCCCCATCCTCTCTCCATATCTCTCCCCCCCCCCATCCTCTCTCCATATCTCTCTCCCCCCCATCCTCTCTCCATATCTCTCTCCCCCCCCATCCTCTCTCCATATCTCTCTCCCCCCCCATCCTCTCTCCATATCTCTCTCCCCCACTCTCTCCCCCCCATCCTCTCTCCATATCTCTCTCCCCCCCATCCTCTCTCCATATCTCTCCTCCCCCCCCATCCTCTCTCCATATCTCTCCCCCCCCCATCCTCTCCCCCCTCCTTTCTATCCCCCCTCCTTTCTCTCCATATCTCTCCCCCACTTTCTCCATATATCTCCCCATATTTCTCCCCTCTCCATCCCTGTGTGTGTGTGTGTGTGTGTGTGTGTGTGTGTGTGTGTGTGTGTGTGTGTGTGTGTGTGTGTGTGTGTGTGTGTGTGTGTGTGTGTGTGTGTGTGTGTGTGTATATTCGTATTCATTCTGCCCTTACACATAGCTACCCCACATATCCCTTTGTACCATCCCGTTCATCTCTTCCCCACCTCCCCTTCTCTCTGATCCGCACAGGGGCGAAGACTTCACGATTTAAAAAAAAAAAAAAAAGCCACCAAAGATCTTTGCTTTTAGCACCGTTAGATATGATTAAGTAACCACGTCGGAAAATCGGTTTTAAAAAGCCGCTTGCAGGTCGACGACGCACTTCTGCTAGCGAGAAGGGGTCATAATAATGGGGTATTATTTTAGGGGAAGTGGTCCGCACATCGATCTTTCTTATTGTTTCCTGTGTGACGCAATATCCCTGCTTCTGCTTTCTTGTGTCAGTAAAAGTGTCTCAAGACCGCGCTCTTTCTGCCCTTCCCCCCCCCCCTCCCCCGGACGCGGGCAGAGCGTCGATATCGCCGTGTCTTGCATGGCGCGCGATAACGTCCCGGGTTTCATTGTAGGGGTTTTCATTTGATTTCCCCCCCCCTCCTCCCCCGTGCGGACGCACTTACCAACACCCCCTCCTACTGTCCTCTGTACGTTCTGCTTGCTTACCAATTAGAGTGTCAGCTCTTGGGAGCAGGGACTCCTCTTCCTAACGTTACTTTTATGCCCGAAGCGCTTCTTCCCGGGATGTGTTGTGTTACTATCTCCCGGGTGTTGCAGCGGTGTACATGGATGGCGCTTTATAAAGATATACGCGCAGCTTGAATGTACCATAGGGTAGGAAGTACAGAGTTCTGTAGATCGGCAGACGTACGTTATGGAGAAAGGATGGGGTCGATCTATTGCAAAATCTGTGTACATAGTAATATACTAATTGTTATAAGAGTGTGTATTTGTGTATCTATCCTATTATCCCATCCCATCATCTATCCCATCCCATCATCTATCCATCCCATCATCTATCCCATCCCATTTCCCGTCCCATCCCATCATCTATCCCATCATGGATCCCATTCTGTCCCATCACCTGTCCCATCACCTGTCCCATCACCTGTCCCATCATCTGTCCCATCATCTGTCCCATCATCTGTCCCATCATCTGTCCCCATCATCTGTCCCCATCATCTGTCCCATCATCCATCCCATCATGTATCCCATCCCATCTCATCATGTATCCCATCCATCCCATCATGTATCCCATCCCATCCCATCTCATCATGTATCCCATCCCATCCCAACATCTATCCCATCCTATGCCAACATCTATCCCATCCCATCATCTATCCCATCCTATCCCAAGATCTATCCCATCCTATCCCAACATCTATCCCATCCCAACATCTATCCCATCCCATCATGTATCCCATCCCATCATGTATCCCATCATCTATCCCATCCCTCATCTATCCCATCCCATCCCATCATCTATCCCATCCATCCCATCATCTATCCCATCCCATCATCTATCCCATCCCATCATCTATCCCATCCCATCATCCATCTTATCCCATCATCTATCCCATCCCATCCCATCATCTATCCCATCCATCCCATCATCTATCCCATCCCATCCCATCATGTATCCCATCCCATCATGTATCCCATCATCTATCCCATCCCATCATCTATCCCATCCCATCCCATCATCTATCCATCCCATCCCATCATCTATCCCATCCCATCATGTATCCCATCATCTATCCCATCCCATCCCAACATCTATCCCATCCCAACATCTATCCCATCCCAACATCTATCCCATCCCAACATCTATCCCATCCCAACATCTATCCCCATCCAACATCTATCCCATCCCAACATCTATCCCATCCCATCATCTATCCCATCCCATCATCTATCCCATCCATCATCTATCCCATCCCATCATCTATCCCATCCCATCATCTATCCATCCCAACATCTATCCCATCCCATCATCTATCCCATCCATCATCTATCCCATCCCATCATCTATCCCATCCCATCATCTATCCCATCCCATCATCTATCCCATCCCATCATCTATCCCATCCCATCATCTATCCCATCCCATCATCTATCCCATCCATCATCTATCCCAGCCCATCATCTATCCATCCCATCATCTATCCATCCCATCATCTATCCCATCCCATCATCTATCCCATCCATCATCTATCCCATCCCAACATCTATCCCATCCCAACATCTATCCCATCCCAACATCTATCCCATCCCAACATCTATCTATCCCAACATCTATCCCCATCCCCAACATCTATCCCATCCCAACATCTATCTTATCCCAACATCTATCCCATCCCAACATCTATCCCATCCCATCATCTATCCCTCATCATCTATCCCATCCCATCATCTATCTTATCCAACATCTATCCCATCCCAACATCTATCCCATCCCAACATCTATCCCAATCCCAACATCTATCCCATCCCAACATCTATCTTATCCCAACATCTATCTTATCCAACATCTATCCCATCCCAACATCTATCCCATCCAACATCTATCCCATCCCAACATCTATCCATCCCTCATCTATCCCATCCCATCATCTATCCATCCCCATCCCATCATCTATCCCACCCCATCCCATCCCATCATCTATCCCATCCCATCCCATCATCTATCTCATCCCATCCATCATCTATCTTATCCCATCCCATCATCTATCTTATCCCATCCCATCATCTATCCTATCCCATCCCATCATCTATTTAATCCCATCCCATCATCTATTTATCCATCCATCATCTATCCCATCCCATCCCATCATCTATCCCATCCCATCATCTATCCCATCCCATCCCATCATCTATCTCATCCCATCCCATCATCTATCCCATCCCCATCATCTATCTTATCCCATCCCATCATCTATCCTATCCCATCCCATCATCTATCCTATCCATCCCATCATCTATTTATCCCATCCCATCATCTATCTTATCCCATCCCATCATCTATCTTATCCCCATCCCATCATCTATCCCATCCCATCATCTATCTTATCCCATCCCATCATCTATCCTATCCCATCCCATCATCTATCCCATCCCATCATATATCTTATCCATCATCTATCTTATCCCATCATCTATCTTATCCCATCATCTATCTTATCCCATCCCATCATCTATCTTATCCCCATCCCATCATCTATCTTATCCCATCATCTATTTATCCCATCCCATCATCTATCCCATCCCATCCCATCATCTATCCATCCCATCCCATCATCCATCTTATCCCCATCATCTATCCCATCCCATCATCCATCTTATCCCATCGTCCATCTTATCCCATCCCATCATCTATCCCATCCCATCCCATCATCTATCCCATCCCATCATCTATCTAATCCATCCATCATCTATCCCATCCATCATCTATCTTATCCCCATCATCTATCCCATCCCATCATCTATCCCATCCCATCATCTATCTTAACCCCATCCCATCATCTATCTTATCCCATCATCTATTTATCCCATCCATCATCTAACCCATCCCATCCCATCATCTATCCATCCCATCCCATCATTTCCAACTTATCCCATCATCTATCCCATCCCATCATCCATCTTATCCCATCGTCCATCTTATCCCATCCCATCATCTATCCCATCCCATCCCATCATCTATCCCCATCCCATCATCTATCTTATCCCATCCATCATCTATCCCATCCCATCATCTATCTACCCATCATCTATCATATCCCTCCCATCATCTATCATATCCCATCCATCATCTATCTTATCCCATCATCTATCCCATCCCATCATCTATCTTATCCCCATCCCATCATCTATCCCATCCCATCATCTATCTTATCCCCATCCCATCATCTATCTTATCCCATCCCCATCTATCCTATCCCATCCCATCATCTATCTTATCCCATCATCTATCTTATCCCATCATCTATCTTATCCCATCATCTATCTTATCCATCATCTATCTATCCCATCATCTATCTTATCCCATCATCTATCTTATCCCATCATCTATCTTATCCCATCATCTATCTTATCCCATCATCTATCTTATCCCATCATCTATCTTATCCCATCATCTATCTTATCCCATCCCATCATCTATCTTATCCCATCCATCATCTATCTTATCCCATCATCTATCTTATCCCATCATCTATCTTATCCCATCATCTATCTTATCCCATCCCATCATCTATCTTATCCCATCCCATCATCTATCTTATCCCATCCCATCATCTATCCCATCCCATCCCATCATCTATCCCATCCCATCATCCATCTTATCCCATCATCTATCCCATCCCATCATCCATCTTATCCCATCATCCATCTTATCCCATCATCTATCCATCCCATCCCATCATCTATCTTATCCCATCCATCATCTATCCATCCCATCATCTATCTTATCCATCATCTATCCATCCCATCATCTATCCCATCCCATCCCCATCATCTATCTTATCCCATCCATCATCTATCCCATCCCATCATCCATCTTATCCCATCATCTATCCCATATCCCATCATCCATCTTATCCCATCATCCATCTTATCCCATCCCATCATCTATCCATCCCATCCCATCATCTATCTTATCCCATCCATCATCTATCCCATCCCATCATCTATCTTATCCCATCCCATCATCTATCCCATCCCATCATCTATCTTATCCCATCATCTATCCCATCCCATCATCTATCCCATCCCATCCCATCATCTATTTTATCCCATCCATCATCTATCCCATCCCATCATCCATCTTATCCCATCATCTATCCCATCCCATCATCCACTTATCCCATCATCCATCTTATCCCATCCCATCATCTATCCCATCCCATCCCCATCATCTATCTTATCCCATCCATCATCTATCCATCCCATCATCTATCTTATCCCATCCCATCATCTATCCCATCCCATCATCTATCTTATCCCATCCATCATCTATCCCATCCCATCATCCATCTTATCCCATCATCCATCTTATCCCATCATCTATCCCATCATCTATCCCATCCCATCATCTATCCCATCCCATCCCAACATCTATCCCATCCCACCAAATCTTTGCTTTTAGCTTGGTTACGTTTGTTTAAGGAAGCTGACCAGTTGTTCACTTGGTAACAGTAGTTGTCTTTCGCAGCGCTCACGGTGTCTACAATGCGTAAAAACCTTTTGGACGACGACTCCTTCTCTTTTTATTTCGAAGGTTAGACATTCGAGAGCCGGCCCTACCCGGGAGAAACAAAGATGGGGAGCTTTTCCGCAGCGAGGAGATGACGCTGGCGCAGCTCTTCCTCCAATCAGAAGCCGCGTACTGCTGCGTCAGCGAGCTGGGAGAGCTGGGGAAGGTGCAGTTCCGGGATGTAAGTGGCAGCCACCTATATCAGGGCCGAGTACAGCGGGAGGGGAAGAAGCAGGGACCCAGGAATAATGGGGGTGTTAGGGGCTCTTGTTTGTGAATATGGGGTATTAATAAGGTTATTTAAGGGGTCAGTCCCTCCTAGGGGCAAAGTGTACTAATGGCAGTGACATGGTTAAGGGTCAGTCCCTCCTAGGGGCAAAGTGTACTAATGGCAGTGACAGGGTTAAGGGGTCAGTCTCTCCTAGGGGCAAAGTGTACTAATGGCAGTGACATGGTTAAGGGGTCAGTCTCTCCTAGGGGCAAAGTTACTAATGGCAGTGACATGGTTAATGGGTCAGTCTCTCCTAGGGGCAAAGTGTACTAATGGCAATGACATGGTTAAGGGTCAGTCCCTCCTAGGGGCAAAGTGCACTAATGGCAGTGACATGGTTAAGGGGTCAGTCTCTCCTAGGGGCAAAGTGTACTAATGCAATGACAGGGTTAAGGGGTCAGTCCCTCCTAGGGGCAAAGTGTACTAATGGCAATGACAGTGTTAAGGGTCACATCTGGGTGATTGAAGCCTGTCCGTTATGAGAACACGGTGAGCTGAGACATGGGAGGTGGGAGGGGGTGTGTGATTTCCTCTGGCTTGTCCCTTTTTTCTGATGTCACTGTGTTTTCAACCTGAGTTTGCTCAGGCAAAGCCCCCTCTCCCTCCCCCTCTTTATCGGATCTCTGATAAGGGGAAAGAGAACACTTAAAAAAAAACCTTCCCCCCTTTACGAGGCCCCTTTAGAAATTCAACTTGTAACACATTCCCCGCCCAAATGAAGTCTTCGCTCTCCGCACGGTTACATTTGCGTCGGGAAGCCAAATAAACGGTTCCGTACTCGAGCGCGAGGTTATTCCCCCCCCCCACACAGCCCGCGGCGCGAGCTCACACCTCGCGACTTCCATCTTTGTTTTTTTTTTTTCTGCGCCTGAACCGCGGGAAATTTTTCTCTTCGCAGTTAACCCGGACGTGAATGTCTTCCAGCGCAAATTCGTGAACGAGGTCGGCGGTGCGAAGAGATGGATCGCAACTGAGTACGAGTCCCCCCTCTCCTCCCCCCCTTCCAACCCCCCTCTCCTCCCCTTACCCCCCTCCCCCCCCCCCCCTGTCATTTTCTAGCAATACGTACCGTGTCGAAGTTATTTTGCCCATATGGTTTTTAGGCGGGCGAGATTAAAATGGCCGCCGCCTCCTCTCGTAGGCCGTCCTGCTATTCCAGCGTGCGTTGGTCTAAGGCGGCTTTCTCGTTGCAGGGTTTGTGGAGAAGGAAGTGAAGAAGGCCGGAATCCCCATTCTGGACACGGGTGAGAACCCGGAGGTGCCTTTCCCCCGGGACATGATCGACCTTGAGGTAGGATTCAGGAGGTCATAGCGCTCTCCTCTGTGTGTCACCATTTAGAGAGGGGGACAGACTTAAGGGGTCAGTCTCTCCTAGGGGGCAAAGTGTACTAATGGCAGTGACATGGTTAAGGGTCAGTCCCTCCTAGGGGCAAAGTGTACTAATGGCAGTGACATGGTTAAGGAGTCAGTCCCTCCTAGGGGCAAAGTGTACTAATGGCAGTGACATGGTTAAGGGGTCAGTCCCTCCTAGGGGCAAAGTGTACTAATGGCAGTGACATGGTTAAGGAGTCAGTCCCTCCTAGGGGCAAAGTGTACTAATGGCAGTGACATGGTTAAGGGGTCAGTCCCTCCTAGGGGCAAAGTGTACTAATGGCAGTGACATGGTTAAGCGGTCAGTCCCTCCTAGGGGAAAAGTGTACTAATGGCAGTGACATGGTTAAGGGCTCAGTCCCTCCTAGGGGCAAAGTGTACTAATGGCAGAGTGGACATGGTTAAGCGGTCAGTCCCTCCTAGGGAAAAGTGTACTAATGGCAGTGACATGGTTGAGGGGTCAGTCTCTCCTAGGGGCAAAGTGTACTAATGGCAGTGACATGGTTAAGGGGTCAGTCTCTCCTAGGGGCAAAGTGTGCTAATGGCAGTGACATGGTTAAGGGGTCAGTCTCTCCTAGGGGCAAAGTGTACTAATGGCAGTAACATGGTTAAGGGGTCAGTCTCTCCTAGGGGCAAGTGTGCTAATGGCAGTGACATGGTTAAGGGGTCAGTCTCTCCTAGGGGCAAAGTGTACTAATGGCAGTGACAGGGTTAAGGGGTCAGTCTCTCCTAGGGCAAAGTGTACTAATGGCAGTGACATGGTTAAGGGGTCAGTCTCTCTTGGGGGCAAAGTGTACTAATGGCAGTGACATGGTTAAGGGGTCAGTCCCTCCTAGGGGCAAAGTGTACTAATGGCAGTGACATGGTTAAGGGGTCAGTCCCTCCTAGGGGGCAAAGTGTACTAATGGCAGTGACATGGTTAAGGGGTCAGTCTCTCCTAGGGGCAAAGTGTACTAATGGCAGTGACATGGTTAAGGATCAGTGTCTCCTAGGGGCAAAGTGTACTAATGGCAGTGACATGCTTAAGGGGTCAGTCTCTCCTAGGGGCAAAGTGTACTAATGGCAGTGACATGGTTAAGGGATCAGTGTCTCCTAGGGGCAAAGTGTACTAATGGCAGTGACATGGTTAAGGAATCAGGTCTCTCCTAGGGGCAAAGTGTACTAATGGCAGTGACATGGTTAAGGGGTCAGTCTCTCCTAGGGGCAAAGTGTACTAATGGCAGTGACTTGGTTAAGGGATCAGTGTCTCCTAGGGGCAAAGTGTATTAATGGCAGTGACATGGTTATGGGGTCAGCCCCTCCTACGGGCAAAGTGTACTAATGGCAGTGACATGGTTAAGGGGTCAGTCCCTCCTAGGGGCAAAGTGTACTAATGGCAGTGACATGTTAAGGGATCAGTCTCTCCTAGGGGCAAAGTGTACTAATGGCAGTGACAGGGTTAAGGGATCAGTCCCTCCTAGGGGCAAAGTGTACTATGGCAGTGACATGGTTAAGGGATCAGTCTCTCCTAGGGGCAAAGTGTACTAATGGCAGTGACATGGTTAAGGGATCAGTGTCTCCTAGGGGCAAAGTGTACTAATGGCAGTGACTTGGTTAAGGGATCAGTGTCTCCTAGGGGCAAAGTGTACTAATGGCAGTGACATGGTTATGGGGTCAGTCTCTCCTAGGGGCAAAGTGTACTAATGGGCAGTGACATGGTTTAAGGGGTCAGTCCCTCCTAGGAGCAATGTGTACTAATGGCAGTGACATGGTTAAGGGGTCAGTCCCTCCTAGGGGCAAAGTGTACTAATGGCAGTGACATGGT